>NC_138947.1:5789818-6067318 GCF_965226115.1 Aulonocara stuartgranti | reverse complement strand
ACCAGATAGATCTGCTGTCACGTTCCTCGGACGGGGCTTGGACATCACTGTCACAAGCCTCTGTGGGGTGCGCGGGAAATCTTTGCTCTCTCATCTGTGTGATTGTTAGAGGAGAGAGACAGAATGAATCATCAATCATCCATTCAGGGTACATTCAGCAGGTAATAGTCTGCTGTTGCATCACGTCTGCTCCTGAGAAGCGCTTCATTCGTCTCGATGTATGACAGGAATAGCCTTAATCTTGATAAGGACATTTCACACACTGTAAGACTTTCTCACAGCGTTAAAACCGTTTTTGACAGACGTATTTGTACATGGATAATGTGCATAGATTTGTTGATGTTTTCCTGCATTTGCAAAGGATATTCATTTTGATCTTGTTAGCAAGCACTCAGCACGAACACGTCTACTCGAAGCTGTTGCTAGGCAGACTGCTGATATTGGACGACTCTACGAGAACCTGGATTATACTTAATAAAAACATTTTAATATATTCCTTTAATAAAATATTTTCATAATAGCTACAGTAAGGATACTTGATTAAGGATGAAATCATAATTGTTCATTTTTCATGAACCTACCATTTATCAAACTTTTTTTTAAAGCATATTTTTAAAGCTAAATATGGGCCAACTAACACAGAACATAAGTCACATGAACTAAGTGGATAAAGAGCTCAAAAATTACGAGTTAGAGAAAGTTTTGGTTTTGCAAATATTATAGAAAAGAAACTAATCAAAACAAATGGCCTAAATGTGGCCATTTGTCTTTTATTTAGGAATAATTGTACATAATATTTGCAGTTTATACGCTAAAAGATAGATACGTCAGCTGTTTATTTGTTTTTTACAATACTGTGGCCCGTACACTGCACAGTTACAGGAGCACATTTGAATAACTGCTCTGAATGTGAACACTGAATGGGATTCATTAATCACTGCAGAAGTTTTAGCCATGGTGGCCTTTTGCCAGTTACACCTCAACACTTCTCTATGCCGCACTTAGGCTACGTTCACACTGCAGGTCTTAAAGCTCAATTCCGATTTTTTGATCAAATCCGATTTTTTTGACTGCTTGTTCACACTACAAATAAAATGCGACAGCAAACGTGATCTAGTGTGAACCCTCAAAGCGGCCCGCATGCGCAAAAGAAGACGTCACACACAACGCGCTCTGTTTAGACCCAGACCAAACAATATTGTTTGACTGATGGCCGTTAATATAAAGACTTCGGACTTTACGTTTCCTAATTTTTGCTTTAAGTTATTTTGTTATTTACATAATAATGTAGATAACCTAATAATTATCCTTATTGCTGTTTTAGAGGAGCGGTGCTTCAAAGGATAGTTACAGATTTCTGTCAGAATCTGCAGATTATACAGTACAAATAAAATGTTCACGTTTCTCCAACGTTGTCTTCCCAACAGTTTCACTAACATCTACACTGGATGGCCAGGAAGCGTTCGCGATTCTTTCTCCGGCGCTGATAATTGGCGTCTGTCTTGTGTCAGTGATGTAAAAGACTGATTTAATGCGACATGACCATTCAAACAGCAGCAGTCGCTTTCTAAAACATTGGATATGTATCGGATTCAGTACCACATACGAAAGTGACCCAGATCAGATTTGAAAATATCGGATTTGTGCCGTTCACACTGTCATAGCATGATCGGATATGGGACGCATAGGGTCAAAAAAACAAACAAAAAAAAAACAAACTGATTTGATGCGCTTTTGCCTACAGTCTGAACGCAGCCTTAGACACTGTGTACATCACACATCCACGACGAACAAAGTCTAAACACCACATAAACAAAATAATCGCAGCCGTATTGAAGTAATGAGCTGAAGTTAAACGTTAACAGTCAGTAATCAGTGGTGAGTCCAGACTAGCAGGTGTTTTTGGCAGAGGTGTACAAGCCCAACAAAGGCAGCTGGAGGAAACCATTAATGATCCTTCCACAGGTTCATCTACAGAAACCTGGATATGGTGCGATCATCTGAACCAAAGACTCTTTTTGCCATCTTGGCTGAGGTTGAAGTTAACTAAGAGCGAGTTTTGGCTTTTAGAGAGAGGTGAAAGCATTGTGCTTGATTTATAACACAAGACAAAACAAAGACTCGAAAACAAGTGAAAAAAAAAAGAAGTAGTAATCACTGTGTTGTGATTATCTCCAGAAGTGTTGAAAGACAAGTTAGGGACTGAAATTAAAATCCAATTAATCCCAGCATCTGTGATTTCTACCATAAAAATCTAACTCCACCACCACCGAATGTCCACTTACTTCATATAATAGAAGCACAGAGGCTATTCTCTAATATTCAAATAATAAATTAGAAACAGTCAAAGCAGAATAAAAACTCTCCAAATAAACATCTCAAAGTGAAGAAGCACAAAGTGATCAGAAGACTCTGCTTCCAGGCTGATTCGGAGCGTTTGTTTTCAATACAAACTGTTAAAGAATTTAGAGCAACACAATAACAACTGCTGTGCTGAACAAACAGTAGATATCAATCTTCCAGGAGCTGATCAAACATGAGCCCAAAGCAGGTGAAAGCAGGATATATTTAACGCTGTACAATGCAACACAAGCGTACTGCTTCATTTTCTTTTCTTTTAGTGAGATATTTTATTTGATAGAGCCAATTTCTTATATTATAGTTAGCTTTTTATTTCATATGTTTTTTAAGTGCATTTTATTTCATTTTAGAGGTTTATTTTATCTCGTTAAATTAATTTCTTTGCTACTACACAGTTTTCTGTTTATATTATTTTTTTCCTACTCTACCTTTATTATTTTTATTTTCTTAGTAATTGTGTTTGTCCTTTTGGCTGCAGTAACATAGAAATGCAGTCAATTCAGTGATAAATAATTACAATAATCAATTCCACACCACTGCAATTAACTGCATCACTGCTTGTGCAAATACCAGACCATATTAAATAGCAGCCTATATAAACAGCTGACCACAAATCTTCAATCATAATTAAAAGAAATGTGCATATGCAGCAGCGACTGATTGCTGTATTCCAACTGAACACTGGCAATGAATGTAATATGTAGAGGGATGTTGGTCTGGTCCACCATAACTGCAGATGTCTCCCTCAGAGTATCAATTCAGGTTATAGAGAGACATAATTACAAAAAAAATCTTTTTATCTACATCCTGACCAAGTTTTTTCATCATTTCTCCACCGGTTTCTCCAACTTCTGAATATAAAAATGTCAGATAACCTCCCCCAAAATATCCCACCTATTAACAAATTCCATTCCTGATATTTACACGATTTACTAACACATGCACATTTCAACAGCAGTTCTGTAAAATTAGATGGCATTTTACCTTCAGCTGGTGCTATACCTACATGACAGTTGTAATTAAACAAGCCCTCGAACCTGACATTTGTTCATGCCCTCCAACAAGATGCATAAATGCTTTTTGTGGTGCCTTTCAAAACTCTTTGACAAGTCACTGCAGAAAATAAATCTTTCAAGGTTTAGGGACAGAGTCAGCTTTGGAAAGATTAGGAAAACATTCTAATTTGTATTAAAATTGCAATTTCGATTGGGTTTGTTTAAAGTGGGGACTGTCTCAGACTTTTGCCGTCATGGTTAAAATAGCAACAAACTATTTTCCCTCTTGCTCCTCACAGACGAAATTCATAACTCCAACCACCACTGGAGGGATTTGTCTCTAGAATGTAAAATATGTTGTTTTGGGGGATTTGCAGAAAATGACTGGTGCCTTTTTGGGAGGAAAGTCTAATTTAAATGGACATATCTCTATGGGCTGAGTCTGACTCGCTTGAAATTTTGCACATTTCCTTTCATTCACAGGAAAATGCATGCTCAGAAAAATTAAGATGGGCCAGTCTCCACTCATCACATTCCCACTGATATATAGATTCAGATGTTTTCTGTCATTTTCTGTTGTTTAAAAGACAAACACATGTAGAGAACTGTGCAGTTTCAGAGCATGTATACACAATCATGCAAATACAAGTTTATCAGACCACCATCCAGTGTAAGGTTTATGCCACATCTGCCTTAAATTACCAGTTTTGGTAATTATCAAGATCATTTTTTGGTTAATCCACCTGCATGTGCAATATTGAGAGGGATACAAACTGGTGTATTCCTAGAGCAGAATTCCAGTCCCGAATAAATGGGAGGGGTGGTCAGGAAGAGCTAAAATCTGTGTCAAATCAAATATGCAGATCCATCCACTGAAGCAACCCCTTGGGAAATAAGAGCAGCCGAAAGTACCTTTTATTATATTATCCATACAAAGGGGGAAACTATCCATAGAAAACAACTTTCTTTTAGACCAGACTGTAAACCTGCTTTAAATTTTTTAATGTTGGGTTTACAGTCTATGGCAAATAAGTTGCTTTTGGAGCCAGCCTCAAGGGCCCATTACAAGAACTTAATATGCATCCATGCAAGTTATACATACTTTAACTTCAGCAAAAAAAATTGCTTAATGCTGTGTCGCAAAAGCCTATCAGGTGGGAGTTTTCTCAGGCTGTAGATTCACCTGATGCCACTGAAAATCTGATATGGAGAACAAATCTATTGTTGGCATTTGCAGGCAGAGCTACATGATTCATCAAAAGTCATTCATCAAAAAGCGATGAATGACATCCATCCATCCAACTTCTTTTGCTTATCCAACACTTTGTGTTAAATCCCAACTGATTATAGGTATGGAATGTGCTTTGGAAGGAAATAATTGTCCAATTGACGATGTCGATTTAATACGTGTGACCCCAAAACACATCAACTGCTGTATTCATATAAGTATTATGAGGCAAAACTTCACATACTTTAGAGTATGTTTGTAACATTGAGTAAAATTTTAACTAATACTCATTTTATTTAATCTTCCAGGTTGCGAGTGCTGACTCTCCAAGTTCCGACTTGAGATATAACTCAAAATCCAAAGTGAAGACCTACTGGGATGAAAGCAGCAAGGACGTGTCCATTAGCCGTCTGCTGTCTCAAAGCCTCTACGGCAAAGAGAACTTCACCTCTATGGATCTGAACTACGACGAAGGAGAGTCTTACTCTAAGCAAGAGCATTGGAAATGGCTTTACAACACCTCAGCCTCCCGTGACCCTCGATCAAGGACGAAAAGACGCCCCATCGTCAAGACTGGAAAGTTTAAGAAGATGTTCGGCTGGGGTGATTTCCATTCTAACATCAAGACGGTGAAGCTGAACCTCCTCATCACCGGCAAAATTGTGGATCACGGTAACGGCACCTTCAGCGTCTACTTTCGACACAATTCAACCGGTCAGGGCAACGTTTCCGTGGGACTTGTTCCTCCCACCAAGGCTGTGGAGTTCCAGGTCCACCAGCCGCACCAGCAGTACCACCACCATCACCAGCAGCAGCAGCAGACGGCCCTGGAGACCAAAGAAACCAAGCTGTTCAACTGTAGGGTGGAGTACGAAAAGGTGGAGAAAGGCACCAGGAACTCACTGTGTGCCCACGACCCCTCGCAGAGCTGCCCTCAGGAGCAGACCCAGAGCCACGTGTCCTGGCTGTGCTCCAAACCCTTCAAAGTGATCTGCATCTTCATCACCTTCTACAGCACTGACTACAAGCTGGTGCAGAAGGTGTGCCCAGACTACAACTACCACAGTGACACCCCCTACCTCCCTACGGGTTGATCACAAGACCAGACGAAGGGGGGGAAAGAAAAAAAAAAGACAGAGATAGGCTACAGGGTCCTGAGCAATTTCAGATTATATGAAAGAAAATGGAGTCAAGACATTTCCAACTTGAGATGTTGACAGGCATTATTACAAATAACCTATCCTTGTCACAAGACTGATCTTGCTCCAATGAACAAGCCTAGCCTGAGGTCATTAAGAGAGCATTTAGGGAAGCATTTATAGGCTTGCAATACTCATCTTATATGCATAGCTGCTTACATCGAAAGGAAATTCTCAAGCCAACCATAAAAATATGCTGATTGTATTTATGTAAATATCGTGGATTCCACACAAAGACCAGAGAACAATTTTATCAGTGTTTTCTCCTGCTAATTTAGTTGTTTATGTTGATGGTGTATTTCCGTCTCAATCATGCTTTCTGTCTCCTCCAATCAGTCTCTGGTAATCACTGCGAACACGTAAATGTCAATGCAAATAAGAAGAATCTGTCAGTATGCATTAGAGGGCATAATGGAAAAATCAAACATATTTTGAGTGGTGTTGTTTTCTGCAGTGTGATTGTTAGAGTGAATGTACCTCTCTGATATTGTTGTTGGAATCTCGTCCATGTCCCATGCATGAACCCGAATGTGGTAAACAACTTAATAACGTCCATCTATATTTTCCTGTTATTGCAGCTGTCAAAAATAATCTTCACCAAGTCACGACACAAAGAGGGAAAAAAAAAGTATGTTCTATTTTAATTCTGTGTTGTGTGTTTAGCAGTTTTAAGGCCATGGACGGCGCTCGGTAAATGACACCAAATTGAGGGCTCTCATCAGATCAAACATAAGCAAGTAAATGTCACAATGAATAAATAAAAGTTGCACAAGATGACAGAGAAACAGAAGATCATTTTTTGTGCTTTTCTTTAAAAATAATCAAACATTACTCTGCTCTTTTTTCTCAGAACTGCATATCCATTTTAGACATTTAAGCATTGCTTTTATTTCTGGTGACTCTTTGCATCACTGACATGACAAGCAGCCAGTAGTGAGCCACAGAATTAGAGCCATAGTGCCCCTGCAGAAACCAAAAATAACCATTTGTAAACACTGGAATAATCATTTGTATCGAAAAGTGATTGATAATCGGAAAAAAGGTAGGTCAAAAGTTTGTTTAAAAATAGATCATAGAACAAGAATGCAAGAGAACATGGAAATTGTTGAGAGGAAGATTTCCTGAAGTGCATTTGAGGCTTAAGCAGAACAAAAACGCTATTAAAATGCGAGAACTGGTAAAAAGAGCTTTCCAGCTCCAGAAGAGGCAGGACATGCATTAAACAGCAGGTGCTAATCACACATCCTGCGTGTCAAACGCTCGCACTTCTGGTTATCAAAAAAAAAAAAAAGAAAAAAATTTCAGATGAGCCTAACGCTGGCTGCTAATGATATTGGATGTTCCAATTGGCTATTAAACCTTCATTACATAGATTGGAAGCCAGTGGCTTCACGTGAAGCATTTAGAGAAAATGAACACAGTATAAGTGGGAGCTCTGCAGAGTCAACACCACAGAAAGAATGAATTAAAGAGCCGATAGAAAACCTGTAAAAAAGTATGAATGTGCACCTAGGGGCACAATCACTGCTGTCTATTTAAATTCAGTGCTCTTTCACAGTGTATGCCATGGTATACGCAACGCAGTAACTGCTAATGGCAGCCTGGATGACATCCAATATGCCAACATGGGGCGAATTTTCTGACAAGGCAGGTCGAAGAATAGGGGTCTGCCTGTGGGATGAGTGAGCATAAAGAGGAATTTATGATGCGGAGGAACAAGGCTGGCAGAAATCACTGGAAGCACCTGACTCGTAAATTGAGAGCATGTTTCTGTCACTAAGAAGAAGGAATGACTAATGTGTCAGATTGCTGTTTGGGCCAGTTCTTTCATCTCAATAAAGTGACTTTGATATCTCTCCACCCCTACCCAAATGTGCCAGGGACAGTTTGTTCAGCTTCAGAGAATTAAAGCAGCACTTTCCCGAGACAATGCAGCCTCATTATGCATATAATCTTACAAGTGTAAACAGTCTGGCACAAAAGTGTTCGGTGTGAGAGCTGCTGAGAGATGGATCTGTTCCCTGACTAATGTCATCTGAGGCTAAATGCAACGTATTGTGATGCTGACTGTTTTGAAGAAATTACCGTTTCAGCCTCAATTACACGTGTATTATAATTTATCCTCCGTTTAGTATTTATCAGTAACTAAACTTGACATCGGTCAAGTGCCCGATGTGAAAGGGGTCAAACACTACTGGAGACATACTGGGTAGGTACTTGGTTTTTTGGGTTTAGGATTCAGCTGCTTTGGAAGTGTTGGGCTGTTTTTTTTCCCCCTTCTCACATTATCCGCCTAACTTCCTTCCCAAACTCCTTTCAGTGATCATTTGCCGTTGATTACTCCCAAAGCTCATGGCCCATAAAATGGTGTTTGAGACAGCTCTTCTCTACAGTTTCCGTTCAGCTCCGTGGAGCATTCTAGCTTTTTCATCGTATTGTTCTTAATTTACTGCCCCCATCTTTACAGTCACAGCTCGCTCAAGTATTTTTTAAAGCAGGTTCGAGCATCAACATACAGGTGAAATATTTATTAGTGATGACACTCTATACTACACTATACTACAAGTGCCAACAACATTAGAAGGAGAACCTCAACAGGGAGAAGAACACAGGCGTTACAGGGTGAGCAGGAAAGATGAAAGGAAGGCAAAACTAACCTAGTTGGTTAAAATTATGATTTATGGGCAATGTGCATATGCTACATGCCACTGGATAGGGCTACAGACAGACAACACATGCTGAGAAGAAGACTTCAGTGACTCCTGTGCTATTCATAAACCGCTATAAATGATCAATGGTTTTAACCAGTATTAATAGACTGTGATGACTTCTCAGCTGGCGAGCGCAACAAGCACCAGAGTGACCATACACAACGTAGGTGATTGGCCAGGTTGCACACAATCACCTGTAGCTTTCCATCCTACAGTGGGCTTCCGTCTGAAAGAATTATGCTTTGATAGAGCACAGATTACAAATTTAATTTGGTTTCTCCAAACCAGGGGAGCATGGTGAAGCAGTGGTTAGCGCTGCTGCGTCACAGAATGAAGGTCCCAAAGAAAGAAGGCAAAAAAAAAAGTCAGTCATGGTACAAGTTCCACAAAAATCAGAATCGAAACAGTGTTTAAATGGTTCTTAACCTCCAGAGACCCTAAATCTTCATAAGCAGACATCACAACCTTACATTTCATTCTGCTCAACACAGACGTGATGAATCCCTAACAAGAGTTCAGGTCTCAGGAGCTATTTGTATAGACAATGTTGCAGTCCCTAGTTTTAACTGGTAGTTACCTAGCCTGTTTTTTAGTAAATAACCAAGCCTCTCACCATTTGAATAAAGAGATTCACAGGAAGGTTTTATTGACTAGACCTAGAGTAAGGAACAAGACGACACATGGCTGTTGCAGCACACAGATTTGTGTTTGAATGCATACCAATAAAGCAAAAGTAGCACACACTAGAACAAAGCAGGTGTAGAACCTTTAACAACGGGTTATTTTGGAATTTCGTTGTTATAACCAATCCAAACAGACTTTCCATTTTCTGCTATTTCCTCCAAAAGACGTTTTCACCACTGATATGTGCAAAAACATCTACAAATTTCCTTTCGGGCAAACTAGATGCCGTATTGACTCAGTGATCATGACATGATGGGATGTGCCAGCAATAGCTCATAACATCTGCTGATATCTTTGCAATAGGTGTGGGACATAACATCATCGCTTATGACTATTTTAAACTTATTTCATTTAAAGAAGCTCATGTGTTATACCTTTAAACATTGCAGCTTTAACCAGCGATCCTTAAATTTCTCTGACAACTTTCACATAATCATCCTGGTTTGTTTGAGATTACATTCAAGCACTGAGTTGCTGCACTTAACTTTTATAGGAACTTTATGTTCTATTAACTCCTCTATTAGTAAGTTAATGAGCAGTGGGTCGGATGGAGGAGCTGGGGGGACAGGAAGACAAATTCCGTCTCTGTTTTGGAACCATTAAACCCCTAATGGATTCAAATGAAAACTAATTTTCTTCTATTTAGAAATTAGTCCAGATCAACACAACGAGATGATTTTTTTTCAGTCTTCTGCCTACAAATTATTTTGTTGCCCCAAAATTACCAAAACAAATTCATTATTGCAAGTTTAAGTATTTGATGAAAAATTTCCATTTTGTATTTTTCTTACCGAACAAACCCTGCAATGCAAAGTGCATAAACCTGCATTTTTTCTCATGGCCAGCAGGGGGCAAATCCTCTGGTTTCACATCTAATTACCTTACTGCTCACTCAGTTTATAAACTCAGTAAACACATTCCTGGTCTCAGTTTGTAGTTCCTCCCACTAGGTTCCTATTGGAGTCAAAGGAGGAGTATCTCAGTGTCCCATTTCTTGAGTGAGGGGAGAGTGGACCAGGAGATTCACAGACCAACTGGGGGAGGCATTCTCAGGGCTTTGGATGCTTCACAAATCTGTTGTGGTGAAGAAAGAATTAAGTATGAGCGCAAATTTGTCAATCATCTATGGCCACAAGCTGGGGGTAGTGACAGAAAGCTGAGCAAATGAGCAGAAATGAGTTTCCTCCAAAAGGTCATCACCCTAGCAGTAAGGTGAGGAGTTCAATCATTCAGGTGGAGTTTAGAGTACAGCTCCTGGGTAAGGCATTTGAGACATGTACTACCTGAAGGAGGGCCCAGAGCAGACCCAGGACACATTGGAGAGATTGCAGGCGATGGATGGATGGATGGATGGATGAATGGAGAGCTATATAAATGCAAGTACATAATTACCAGACTACAATCCTGCACACCGACACAGATCCCCTCCTCTGAAGAGGACACATGAGAGATCTTCCTTTTAGTGTTCAAGTATGAACAACACAACAGCAAAGAATGTTTGAACTAAAAACTAGCTCAAAAGGCATTTCACAGTAATTCTACTAACAGGTGCAGGCTGGAGAAATGGAGGCTGAAATGCTACGAGCCTGACTGCTCATCACTGCTTCAGCAGAAGATCAGGCTGTCTGCTTAGCTGGGTTTGGCATATACTCGGCTTTAACATCACTCTGGGTTCTTCCACACTACCTTTGTGCCACTATGCTGTCTGTGCAGATTTTATAGCTTCAGTTTTCTGTCCTGGATGCAGTTTGCACTGTACCTTCACGTTACTGTCCATGGATGTAGTAAAAGCAAAAGTAATGTCCACGTATCCACTTTTTAGCTGTAGACCATTCCACTGTTTTCCCTGCATACTAACTGAAATCAGCTGATTGTGGTATAATTGTTCAGGACTGAAAGAGGGCATGTTTGAGTTTTTTCCTTTCTGTGCCCATTGTGCAGGTAAATGAAGAACCTTTGTAATGTAAGTAATGGTATAGTTTTAAATGTAATTTGATTACTGAATTCCATCCAGCAGTGTGTTGCATTACAGAAAAAAACAGTGTTAGTACAGTACTGGTGACTACATTCTTCTTTTATATACCAGTCGATGATTTCTTATCTGTAATTGCAAATAGGGAGTTGTGTTACTCATTTATATAAGAACATTAATGATTTAAAATGGTCCTTAGATTTAAATAAATATATATTTGTAACAAATGTTCCTCATTTTGGAAATGAAAGCCGTTTCCTGCTTTGTATTTCAGCTTTAAAAAAAAACATTTTCAGATCACAGATTACACCTTCATTACAGCTTAGTGAAAAAATAATTTAACAGAGAAGATGGAGAAAGCGGAGTTAAATAATTAAAATGTAAGGAACGCAGCTTTTCAGGAATTAATCTCTTGTAGACACCAATATGCACAACTAGGAGATGTTTGAGTCCTTTTCCAAGCTCTGTTTTATAAGAAATGCAAATCTGGCCATTTCTTTTGTCCATTTAACGAATTCCGTGCGTATGAATGAAACCGACAGCGTTGCAGAGCGGCAGTGTTTGGACGTCTAAGTTATCTTTGGGCCCAGATCTTCTCCCTCGGTTCAGCTATGCTGGGCCGGAGCCATCCATGCCTGCCTTCTATCCCCTAGCTCGCCCACAATCCCTGATTAATGTGGTCTGGGCGGGAGCTGTCAGAAATGGCAGAGAGAATCATGGGATTTCTCCTTCAGAGTCCCAATGACACCCAGCAGCTGCAGGAGTAAACAGATGACTAACCACTGGCCTTTTGGCAGCCTGTGGAGATTCACATGGAGGGAGGGCTGTGAACGTTGCTTTGACATTTAGGTGGATTAGAAAGTTCTTGGGTTCTGCTCTCGTGGTGTCAGAGGTGGTTGGCATAGTAATTATTTGCGTCTCGGTTTTTCTTCCGCTTGACCCCCAACCGCAGCGAAAATGTAGAGCTTCCACTTACTTACAGACGTTTGCTCAAATTAAAGCGTAAAACATCCTCATGCGCCTCATTTAAAAACAAATCACATTCTGTTTGCGTTGCTACAGGACAAAGAATAAGGAGCTTGCTTTGAAAAAAAAGAGGCAAAAACAAGCAATTGTCATTTCAGATCATGTCCTTCTGCAGAATGCATTTCAAATCTGGGGCTGAAGCTGTCCTGGGGGCACAGTTTTGTGTGAGGTATTGACATATTAAAGGCTCCATCAGACAATGACTGGTGTTTTTCTTTTTTAAACCACAAATAAATTACCCTCCTCAAAACACTATTACTCCTCTGAAAATGAAAACTCACTCATTGTGAATGTCTCATATCAGGTAAAAAACTGCAGAGAATTAATTAACCTTTGTCATTTTAATTGCTTTAGTGACAGCTGTCCTTTGGTGCCGGAGCTATCCTAATGCACATACTGTGGGCTTGTCAATTACTTTCACAGTGAATAGATTAAAACGCCACAGAGGATAGAGTCATTTCATTAGTCAGAATTAATGCCCCCCAGACATAACCAGGTACGAACACTTCACCCCTAAATATGCAGGAAAATGAACAATACTATTAAGCCCATATGAATCGAATGAATTGTGGCAACATGAAATTAAGTTTACGCTCTATTTAATTCTGTCCCACTGCTTATAATACATTTGCTGTATTGTTTCTTTTTTTTTCCTTTGAAAAGGAATAAAAATTTAGAATACTTTTAATAGACCACCTCACACACCTAAAATGTAGGACACCTATGTGCCGCAGTTAATTGCTCTAATGGATGTTAGCATCATAGCCCTGTCAGTTCTTACCTCAGTGGATAATGGCTGACAGCAGCAGCAGCAGCCGCGACTGTCTAATTCTCCCATTTTGCTCTTTGCGCATCTATGATCTAATGCCGCTGAGCTCATCATGAATCTGAAAGAAATTAGGCTGCTTTCAAATGTCTGTCTGCTGGGTGTCTGCTTTCAACACCAAATGTCTCCCAAGTCTCCAACCTTTTATCCCATTAGATAAGACAAGAGTCATTTTCACACTTAACCAGAACGCTAAGCCCTCCTTTCATGTATTGTCATGATTTTCACACTCGCATGCACAAAGAGTGATGGGAAAGTTCTCATTATGTTACAGTGGATGCAAAAAGATACATAAAATCAGTTACAGAATTACAACACCTGATGAATCTTTATATTGGATTCAGTCACTGTGGGGTTTAGTTTACCTGTGTTTGAAAATCAACTAGCATCAAAGACAACTAGCTGTTTTGCCCAGTATTAGGGGTTTTTTTTTATTATTAATATTAAAATTATAGGACGGTGAATGCCAGTATGAGTTTAATGCATATGAAATATATTGAAAATAACCAGCTTGAATGGTAACATTAAAAAGCTGGATCAAAACACTCCACTGGGGTCCCAAAGATTTCTATACGTGTGCCAGAAACCATATATAACATTTCTTCTGTTAGTAATTTTTTCCCTTTTAAAGTGAAAATCACAGAGAGGGGATGGATTAGACTGAGAAGCGCGCTGCATACTCATATGAAAGTGACTCAAGCACGAGCTTGTCACAAAGAATATCGTTTTATTGTCTGTTTGAGTCTAAACGAGGCCATAATTTACAAAATGAACATCATACTGCACTAAAAAGACTTCAAAATAGCTTTCGAGTAAGTTGACTCATTAAGAAAGTGTTTATTGAGATCAGCTGAGCAGCAGTTTTCCTTTAGTGCTTATTGACTTCAACACCAAGTCAAGCGACCCTCTGAACTGAGAGAGCAGGAATCGGATCAATTAATCATTTCATCTGCGTGCAGGACAGAAAGTAGCAATTATTTTGGGGGGTTACATTTAATTAACCAAATATTCATTTCGTTTCAGCTGAAAAATCAGGGCATAAAATACCATGTTGTAGCTGATAACAGCGTCTACAAGGTGCTCGTTTTGACACATTTATAACACTGAAGAAAAGATTTGGTAATCAGAAATCTTGATTCTCTTTCTGTAAGTGTTCAGATGCGACTAAAATCAAGATTTTATTTATTTAAATATGTGCAATCAAATATGCAGAAAAGGGCTTCGTGCTTTATAAACAGATCCACAATTCATAAAATAATTATTTAAACGTAGATTAATTAAACAAAAACAAAAAAAACTTTAAAAAAAAGACTTATTCTCCCCATTTAACCTTTAAAGGTGACTGAAATTTGATTAGCTGGTTTTACTTAAAATGTCTAATTAAGAGTGACAAGTTGGACTTTTTTATCTTAAGCATGCTGTAAGGAGAATAAGTTACATGAACTCAGTATTGTATAACAACGCAAAGGATAAAATGTAATTAACACAACCGAAGGAATGCACTTTATGCCCATATATTTCATGCAATTTTATGATCTGTGTACTTTAGAAACAGAGCTCTCAGTTCGAGTCTCCTTCCTGTTACTTGTGCACCTTCCAATAACAGAAACGCTGATTTTATTAATATGTTAACATTAACACAAACCCGGTGATTGTTCATTTTTTGACCTAGCTAAACCTTTACATTACAAACTACAGACACGATAATCAAAGTCTAATCCAAGTCTAAGCACAAAATAAGTGAAATAATTATCACAACACTGTCTGAAGGCTCTGAGGTTAAATATTAAAAGTCCCATGAATATTTACACTTCCCATTTCAGCTTGTCAACAATAGCTTATTAAATGAAACAAGTACACACAACTATACTTCTCAGATTACCAACAAAGGCAACAGTGTTGGTTTTGCCATTTCATTATTTTACTGTCGGGTCATTTAAAAAAAAAAAAAAAAAAAAAAAAAAAAAAACATACAGTAGGTTAGTAGGATTTGATCTGTCAGACTCTAAACACTTCTCAAATTACAATAATTTTGTGACACTTTCAAGGTAAAATTGAGCTTTGTGTCCAAAATTAATAATTTAATTAGCATTATTTTTAAAACTTGTAACTTGTCAATCCTATCACCAATCCTAAATCTTGCCCTCTTCTCTCGTCTGTCTGTCAATTAGGCCTCACAAAGTGAGTTTCATTTTGTGTTCAAATAAGACTCCCAAGTTATTTTAACTCACCAGATGTCATTTTTCTAATGACCTCTGCAAAATCTAACTTCTTTTTGCAACCAGAGAAGATGCCCTCTGCTGGCCATTAGAAAAAAGAAATGCAGGTTCAAAGCTTTTCTGTGTTGGCTTCAATTTTCAGAGCCAAAAGCTAAGTCTATCTTTTATATACAGTCTATGGCTAACACCCAAATTTAGAGATAACTCAGTATAAATAGGTAAAACTAGCATGAATTAATACGTTTACCTAAATTTTACGCGTTTCATTTTTTTCCCCTTTCTCCATTTATTTTATTAGGGCCCAGTCACACAGGTCTGGAGACCAGCTGGCACCTCCTGGTAACACATAGACCACTAAGGAAAAATGTGTATGCAAAAACTGTTTGGCGAGTAAATGCTGAATATTGCTGACAGCTGAAAAAGGTCACAAAGGTATATACAGAACTGAAAACCAATTACTTTGTTCACCAGCAGATCGGGATGGTTACTCGTATTTTTTATGAAAGACTGACTTGTCTGCAGACATTCGCCAGCTTCTCGAGCAGTAGTGATTATGTGCAAGCGTGACGCAAACTGGGAATGGAAAAACCATCACCTTAATAATAAAAGTTGCTTCTTTTGAAATGTTCTGGTTGCAGTGTTAAGAGTTATCAACCAACCACTGTTAAGTCTTCCTGAAGGGAATGGTCTCCTCTTTCTGATTTCGCTCGCATTTTTCACAGTTTTACTGCTGCTCAAGTTGGCAGGCAACTTCACATCTTTTGTGCAAGCTACAGGGAACGAGCCAGTAGCAGATTACCTCCGCAAGGATGGTGCAGTAGCCATCTTTGGCAGCAACCACTCAGGGAAAAAATATTTTCTCCAGTGGTTGACAGGGGGTCACCAACTAGTCTGTAGGCAAGTGTGACTGATGGGGCAAAACTTTGTAGGAATACATCAAAAACTGATTTACAAAATTTTTAAAAAGCATTGCATTAGTGCTCCTCTGACTACAGAGTCTTATAGTGAAGTTATTAGAGCTCCAGACATTACTGCTCATCAGGTTTCTTATCATGTTAACATTTTTCAGATGGTGGAGGTGAGGTTTATCGAACCTGACACAGTCAAGTACCGATCTCAAAGATGTGTTTGCTTTTCAAAATGACACAAGATATAAGAGGATTACAGAGCTCATGAATATGCCCCGTTTCTATCCTCTGATTTATCACTTTTTTCTCTTTATCAGAAATGCTCATCTCCATCCATAACAGCCTGCCACACCACACAAAGGCCGATGCTCTCGTGCCTGAATAGTTTAGATTCAATTTCAGTTAAGAAGAGAAGAAAAGTTAAAAGTGTATTTGATCTTGTCAACGTTTTCGCGTGTGTCTGTGTGACGACTGTGCCCCCAACAATTCACAAACAGCTACCCCTCAGAGGAAACGAGCAACTGGTTGAAAATCTATTTTTATGATACACAACGTTTACTGAAACAACAGCAAGAAGACGTGATGATTGGTGAATATCACCCTGTCAAAAACATCACTGAAGAACAGAGATAGGTAACGCTATTTATAATAGGCAAGACACAATGAAAAGAACAAACCGATCATTTTCTCCATCATTTACATCTCCAGAAGGGAAGAGAAAACCATAAAGGTATTACACAGCATCTGGTTATGTATCAAACCGTCAAGGCTTTGCAGACAGCATTAATTTTAAGTTCTCATACAGAAAGCTGTCTGCATGATGAGTGACCATTTTCCCATGTCATAGACTAAATATATAGAAGAATTTTCCTTCACCGTCCTGCCTTTAAAACAGGCTGGCAGGTACAACAACCGGGGCCAGCTTGCTCTGGAGCTCGGGCTTCGTTTGCCATTGATTTATATCTTAAACAACCTCTCCCGGTGCTTCCACTGCTAAAGGTGAGATGCACAGCCAGTGTTTGTGACAGAGATGGACTAGGAGCTGTGGCAAGAGAGAGAGGGATGATGCTGTTTTAAAAAATGCATCACCATTAAATCAAAGAGTAACCTTGAACGAGTTCAGGCCGGTGCCAGCTCGGTGACACGATCTGCCCTCAGCACGCCGTGCCACGGAGCATGCCAAACAGCGGGGAGAGGAGAGAGAGAGAGAGAGAGAGAGAGAGGGCTGCAGCGCTCTGATACAGGTTAGGCCTGTAGTGCTGGGTAGCAGTCCGGCTGGTTGCTGACCAAGGGCATTTACACAGGCATTTTGTCCAAGTTGGAGCAACCTGTTATGGGAAAACAAATGAGTCTGAAGCATGTCCTTGCAAACTGCCTTCAAAAGGTTGACTGAAAATAAATAACATCAATTAATCGATTAAACGCCCACCCCGCTATATGAAGTAAGAACGCCCACATTCCTCAGCAGCCGATGTCCAAAAATTGACCTTTTCACTCTTGAAATATGAATTATTCCTTAGGCTTCTTACAGCCACTGAATCTTTTCTGCTAAATTTAATAATCCCCAACACAGTCAAACACACACGCATCTCACTCAGCAGCTGCACAGCATCTCCTCCTCTCCTCTAGCACACAGGCAGGTTATGATGCATGGAGGAGCCGGAAGGAAGAAAGAAGATGAGGTCCAAAATTGCTTCGCTGTCTTATGCCACTTCATGAAACACTTGCACCTTTTAATCCATCAATTTGTGTTCCCGGACACAAATTTTCATCTAACTGGTTTCACGTGCTGATTTGTGTCCACGAACAGAAACCGAATATTTTTTAAAAGCAAGAAAAAAAGTCCTGGGTGGGTTAGCAATGGAAGAACATATTTAGCATGGTTTGAATCCAACAAATGGAAGGTTTTTACACTTCAACTGTGTTTTATTAGAAACTACTCAATGTGGTTTAAGCATTTAAAAACACTTTTTTTAAAAAAGGTTTAGGGACTAAAACCAACTTAGTTAGGTTTAGATAATGATCTTAGTTAGGGTTAAAATCATAGCCTGTATAAGACTGATGAAGTATCTCATCTTTAAAAGTAAAGCCAACACTATAGTGCCATAAATATACATTCTGTGTAATGGCCAGCAGAGGGCCATTACACAGACCCTTGTGATTTTGATTATCTAGATATTTGTGAGAAAGCAGCCCCTCATTCCCCTGATCTTGAACCTCACTAAACACTTTTCTGCTAAGTTTCTGAACTCAGTCGCTAACTTCGAATCACACTGAATAAAATATGAAGTTCATTCTGTAAATTATGGTCATTCTAAGCATCAAAAAGGAGGATTATCTGGAATTTTCCAGTACTTGAAATTGACAAGCTTTTAGCCAATGAGCGTTCACAGTCAGTGGCTTGTGGTAACACCACTTAACTGTACTTCACAAACCAGTCGCCGCTGTCTCAGTGACTTTGTCCATATTTTCAATTGTCTATGGTTAAAATAAAACAGTGGCCACTTTTTTCAAGGCTTGTTTTCTCGGTTGCCAGGGTGGCAAGTCTCTGCTGAAGACTGTTGATAACATACAGCTGACTGACACGAAACAACAAGACAATTCCTGTCCATGAATGTAAACAGAGATTTCTTTCCATTATTTCAAGTTGTGATGTGAGATTACACTAGATATTAATTATTATGTTGCCTTTGGTTTTCTAAAAATATCAAAAACACAGTAAAGATGGGCGAGACTTTTAAAATCCTTCCCCAAAAAAAGGACGTGTGATAGATTTTATATTCGTACATAGACTGAAATCTTGCTGAAACACGCCTGAGCTAATAAAGTGCAGGAGCTGATAAATTAAAGCATATCAGTGTCATTTTCAGCGAGATGAAAAGATGTTTCATGCACATTTGTGCAGGTTACTTCTCAAAAGAAAACCCACAAAAGCAGGATGATATCAGACAAACCTGTCAGCTTGTTATAGTCTGATTCTCACCTCTGAAACCAGGCAAACACAGGAGAGAACAGAACAGTAAACTATGTCTATATGTGTGTTGACTTAGCAGTGATAATGCTAATGAGAAAAGCTGAGATTAATTATTTGAAAGTGGCACAGAATGTTCGAGAGCCTCGCTGCATTGTACTCCAGCATGCTTTGAACTGTTATGTGATGCATTTTCTTCTACATAAATAATAAAACTGGTGCAGAAAGATTTAACAGATTCCAGTAATGAAATAAATGATGCTCAAAGTTTCCTGGGTGAGGATTTGTCTTTTCGGTTTTTTTGCTTTCCTCTAATCCTTAAACAAAAACTACACCTGCAGTGCAGACTTAGAAACCAGCTTGCTACATGATGTTCAACTAACTATCATCACCACGTGCTGTGGGCTGGATCAGTGAAGCCCAGGCTAAAGACGTTTGCACCTTTAATCGAAGAGATATCTTAATATAAGAAGTTCAACTTCAACAGGACATCTATACATGATAAAGAAATGCTGCTGTAATAAATGAAAGAAAGATCTGTTAGCTGCAGCTTATTGACTGTCCTGTAATTATAAAACACAAAGTTAATTCACAGAATTTTCTATAGCAGAACCAAAAGAGAAAAACCTCAAAACAAAACAGGAACTTTCCTGTCATTTCACTTTTTTTTTTATCTATTACCTAATTACTGTAGTGTTGCATGAATGGCCACATGGGAGATATTTATCATTAAAGATAAAGCGGTAAAACTTATGAAAATACAGAAAAAGGTCCAAAATTACGCCTTCCTTCACATCTGTTGGGGACAAATTGGCTTCTTTGCCAGCCGATTGTGGCCCCCGGGCATTGTTTCACACGCCTGCTGTTGACAAAAGACTGCACGGGCACACTGACGTCACACCCTGGTTTTGGATTCTGAATTTGGAAGCCTCTGTGTTAGCATTTCATCTAACATTGGTTTTCCGGAGCCAGACTTAAGACTACCATGTGTAAATGGGTTTAGTGCCGAGTTATCAGGTGATTAACAGCTCCATCCATAGACTGTATAGGGGCAAAGCACACATATTAGCTAATTAAAGCTAACACACTAAAAAACAGTAACGTTTTACTCACCAAAACTAAAGCAAAGACCTCTTGAACCATGAGTGCTGCAGGCCGTATTATTTGTCAGGTAATTCAACGAAGAATGCTCCAAAGGCAGCGCACAGGTTTAATTCCACAAGTGTAATTAATGGAGGTAAGACCTAACAGACACCTATGGGGTTTGCTCTTGGCGCACCTGTCACTCAACACAGCCACGCCTCTAACTTTAAACCTTAACAAAATGAAGGGTATAGAAGGTGGTGCTCAGATCCCTGTTGTCTGGGAAAACAGTGTTGTCCACCTCAGTGTATCAAGTAATATGCACTAAAAGCTCATTTAAAAGCACAAAATATATATATATATATATATATATATATGATGTTACAGCAGAAAGCACTAGCTTGCACTTACATGCGTCCCTCGTGCAGTTAAAATAATCCACAAGAGACCACTTTGCAGGTCACAGGTTTAACTCACAGGACTCTCTGGCTCGTTGCCACCGTACACAGTACGACTCCACAGCTAGTTAGAGCTGTGGAGCCTGTATTAAAGTAAGGGTACAAAGAAACAAATAGAAAAATACTAATTTAACCATAAAATATTAAACTAAAATTAAACATCTCATTATGCTTAGTTTATCCATTAGGATTCAAAACCAAAAGATATTACCAACAATAATAATTTCAGTAGAATATGAAAACATATCAAAAACGTATTTACAGATATAATCAGACTGCATTTTGTTAACTTCTTGACCTCGTAGTTGAATCGTGTCCTCCAACGCAGCCACCATTATGTTGGTCATTGATTTTCATGGAAGCACAAGCTCTGTCCGCAATTAAACTCATTAAACTGAGTTCAACCAATTTTCTGGTGGTTTGGTCCTGCCTTGTTAAATAAAAAATTTTTAAAAACGCTGGAACAGCTCTGTTTGTCTCCCTCATATTTTTACCTATGTGGTGAGAAAAGAAAATGGAAAAAGGTTCAGAGCAAAGAAACACTTTCATAAAGAGAAAATACCAAATGTGAATGTGAGATTACTTTTATTGTTCTCGTCTGCTGCAAGACAAAGTCCCCAAGCTAATAAACAGGTTTAAGCACAGCAGACTAACAAAGCATTAGAGTGTAGCCTAGAGGAGGAAAACCCCACTGGTCCTTCAGCTACAACAGCTGAACTTTACATATTACTCGCTCATGCAGATTACCGAATCAAGGAACTACACTTATTTACGCTTTTTAATAAGGCACCAAAGCCTCAGAGGAAATTCTTTATTGAGACGACTGCTAGAAAAGCCGTGGAACTGCTGAGTCCCAGAACGGCACCTATATTTTCAGTAAATAATGTCTTCTGGGCTGGTATGGTATGCATAAAACAGTTAGCGGCGCATGTGGACCAACTTAAGTTGTGTGCAAGCATATCTTGGAAATAAAACACCTTGCAAAAAAGATCCCTTTACTCGGCGTGTTTCAGAGAAGGAACTATCTGTGGTATATAACTTATTTTTAAATCTAACTTCCTCCACTTCTCCCACATTCATTGAGACATGTCATCCATCTATCTGGGCCTCCGGCTGCAGTAGTTCCTCGGCCATGAGTGGCTGCTGCAGCGGGGCTGTATTTCAGCATGTTGAAGTGCATGGAGAATTCCCATGAAGGGTAAGGGATTATGGATTTTGGCCTCTAAGCTGCCTGGATGCCCAGTGAGGATGTCTCTGAGCGTAGTAATCTTCAAACACCACGCAGAGTGATGAGTGGGCACTGAGGAGTTCTACTCAGGATCTAAATGTGTTCCAGCAAGTTACTGGTGAGAGAGAGAGAGCGATAGAAGAAGAGAGAGAGAGAGAGAGAGAGAGAGAGAGAGAGAGAGAGAGAGAGAGAGAGAGAGAGAGAGGAGGAGAGAGAAAACACCATTTGGTGCAGAAATGGAAAGGATCGACTCAGTGGCTCCTTCAGGCAAGAGACACTTTTGATCCTGTGACCGGTTTTGAGCTATAGTCTGTGTCGAAAACTCGTGCAGAGCAAGGGATCATATTGGAGTGGTGCAAATGTAAATGTCATGGTTCCCCATC
Organism: Aulonocara stuartgranti; assembly: GCF_965226115.1. Taxonomy (NCBI): domain Eukaryota; kingdom Metazoa; phylum Chordata; class Actinopteri; order Cichliformes; family Cichlidae; genus Aulonocara; species Aulonocara stuartgranti. Next base: position 6,045,066 of record NC_138947.1, on the reverse strand, counting down.
ACCACACATAAGCGCAGATGGAAAAAGCCAATTGGGCAATTTTTGGGGTCAGGTCGGGCACTCTCAGGGGGTGGCAAACCTTCATAATGAGGCCAGTCACAAGTCTGGTTTAGTCTGTGTCCCAGAAAAAAATAAGGGGATCAGTATGTTGGCTATTCTGGCGTTAGTTGATGCAGAGCTGATGATAGCGGAGTATGAAAGACACTGCTTGTTAATACAAAGGAAAATCTCTCAAATGAAGCACAGTGCAGAGTTAAGAGTAAGGAAATGTCAGAGAAAATCAATAGTCTCTGATCAATATCGGAGAGGAATTCCTCTGATTGAATTAGACCCCCAACAGCATCACTTAATTGTTTTCCTGTCTTATTTAAGTGAAGTCAAATTGCTTTAAAACCATCTTGGACCTGAAGATAAGATTGTGAGCGCAGGAAGACAATCAGATGGGTTGAAGGACATGGGGCTTTATGGAGATTACATCCTCCCCTTAAGAGACCCCCTATCCATCTGCTCATATCAAAAGACTTTGGGATGATGTCTCAGGTATGGCTTGGGAAGGATGCCAAGGCACAGTAATGAAATTCCTTTACAAAATCAGATGGTATTCTAACATTAACGAAAGGCGCTGAATAGCCCAACAAACACAACATGGATGTATCCAGGATGAAATCAGGCTCCATTGTGCACAAAGTGACCTCGGTGCGTCGAAGGATCAAAGGGCTCAATATTCCCTGGGTGATAATCAAATTAAGCTGTACATAAAGCACACCTTCCAAATATAGATCCATAACGTACTGTTTAAATGTACCTCACGGTGCCTGATCGGTGAAATCGACTGAGCCGTATGCTGCTCACACACTGCTTGTGACTGTGCAGCACAAATACTGTCCAAGGCGACAAACAGGTACATCAATTTGGAGCATGACAAGAAATTCCCTTTAGGTGACAACAAAACGTACATGCTATTAGATCAGCTGCAGTATACTGTGATGAAATAAATTGAAGCCAACAGATGAAAGCTCGGGGCCCCAAAACAGGAGAGAGAAGACTATTAAAGGTGCAGCTCCACTGCTTTGTGTTGCACTGCCATCCTTTGGGCACACAGAGAACTAAACATCAGCAGTTATTTTGAGAGCAGACTGGTGGAGGTCTGCACAAGACTGTAGACAGAAGAAAAGAGGACACGTGTGCATGTAAAGCAAATAAAGATAACGCATATTAAACACATTAGTTTATATGCAGGTAAGGCTGATCGATTCCCATTTGTTCCTTTTTTAAATCCTCCTTGCATCCAGCAGGTCATAAGGTTTAGCGTTTAGGTTATAGGGATAAGGTTTTAGGCTTTAGGTTAGGTTCATGTCTGTTCAGGTTTTAAATGATTTTCACCTGTCCGCGTGGCCCAAATGAGGAAAAACTGCAAGGTCAAATGAATAAGACTTCACTTGAAATGTAATATCCTCTAACCTCTATTTGCCTGTTTAGTATGTGGCTAAGAAAGTGCTGAAAGTGCTCTCTGTGTAGAAGTATTTACTTGCATAAGCTTTTCAAGTGAAGTATTGATGTGTTTGCGTTTTACTTAAAGGCAAAGTTTGCCAAATTTACATATTTCCCCCCTGTCCCCTAGTGCTTTTTATTCATCTAAATTGTTTTGGTATAAGTGGTGCTCCATTTTTACAGATATCAGCTCCAGAGATGCCTGCCTTTGCTTCAATATTATGGAACCAGATGGTGCTCGCCTTCTGATGTTCAAACCACCAAAATAAATAAATAAAAAGTTACAAATTAAAAACTCAGCCGCAATAAGTTTACATCCTTTTAAAACCTTGCTCTCTGGTTAATACTTACTGATAGTACAGCGCAGAGGACAGGGAAGCAAGGAAATGACATGCAGGAGATGGTCTGAGGCAGACTCAGGGCACTGCAATAGCTTTCAGGATATGGGATGCCAGCTCATCCTGGTGAGCTATAGAGCAATGGTGGCTTTGACTTCACCCACCTGCTAATCAAAGTGCAACCAATCATGAAGAAAGATGGTTTACCTGACCACAATCTGGAGCCACAGAAAATGTTCTGATTGGTGTAGGAAGATGTCATTGTTATTGTGTGTTTGAGTGTCAGATTTAGCTTTTTCCATTTAATTCATGCACACAATAAAGTGTGCATGAATTAGTCAGAATACATCACTACCATATGTCTGAACAGCTCTAAGATCAGGATTTGATATAGCTGTCTGGGTGCTTTGGGTGTAGGTAGCCAATATCTTCACTGTTAGGAAGACAGTGGGTGACCACCATTGACCCTGTTCATTACCCTCACCAGAGGTGTCATAGAGCACTCCTGTAATATCTCTGTTTATTTTCCAGTTTTGCTCTGTTCATTATTTGCACATCTTAATCTGTTTGGTTTTTTTAGTCCTGCGTTATGGGGTGAGGTGTTTGAGTGCAAAAGTGTCCGAGTACTAAGTGAATCCACCAGAACTCTATGCAAGCATATGGAGAAACATGCAAACCCCACCTGCCTTTGAACTGTCCTGCTGTGAGGCAGCAGATCTAACCACAATTTCTATGTAGATATTTGTGGGATTTGTAAACTAGGAAGAATTTTATTCATGTGAAGTAATAATAATGGGCTGGATTTATACAGCGCTTTTCAAGGCACCCAAAGCGCTTTACAATACCACTATTCATTCACACACTGGTGGAGGCAAACTACGGTTGTAGCCACAGCTGCCCTGGGGCAGACTGACAGAAGCGAGGCTGCCATATCGCACCAGAATCAGAATCAGAATCAGAATGGGGTTTATTGCCAAATGTTGAGCAGGTTTACAACATTAGGAAATTGCTGCGGTGCTTCAGTGCAAACATGGTGTCATAAATAACACTTAAATAGACATGGAAAAAATAAAAGTAGGGATAAGAATTAAAAGTGCTACGTGGAAAGATATGTGCATGAGATATACATGAGATATATACATGAGAGTAAGAATTAAGAGTGCTACGTTGAAAGATATATACATGAGTGCAGGTGGTGATCAGTGCCAAACATGGAATGATACAGTGAACACAGCGTAGGGTCATGTGTTAGTGGTGGGGACAGTCATATGGTTATTGTTCATGTGTCCAACAGCAGAGGGGAAGAAACTGTTCTTATGGCGAGAGGTTCTGGTGCGAATGGACCGGAGCCTCCTGCCTGAGGGGAGCAGGTCAAACAGACCATCGGCCCCTCTGGCCAACACCAGTAGGCGGTAGGGTAAAGTGTCTTGCCCAAGGACACAACGACCAGGACAGAGAGCCTAGGGATCAAACCGGCGACCTTCCGGTTACAGATGCACTTCCCAACCCCCTGATCCACAGTCGCCCCATATTGTGTAGTACAACCTGACTACACAATAAAATGTGCAACAGTGTGTTCCCATATGTTCAAATACAGTGTTTCCAGTCTTCCTGTGTCCAGATTGTTATTTGCCCTTATTTTTGCAACATTTAAGTAATTTTCTACTTTAATTTTTCTAAGAATAGAGTTATTCCTTTGTGCTAATAATTACTAAGCCTGCAAAAATTTGCCATTTTGTCCACTGCTCTAAATGTAGAACACATTAGAGGGGGTAATATGAAACGTCCACTGTGTGTGTGTGTGTCCTCCGTTAGCTGCTCTCCGTCATTATTTTCTAGTCAACAGACATCTGCCCACTTTGCACACTAACGTGGGGCAGTGGCTGAATGCAGCGCGGGAGAGGGGAGGAGGAGGAGGAGGAGGGGGCGAAGTCTGGATGACGTCAGCGGTGTTTCGTGCACGCGGACAATGAGCTGTGGCGAAGAAGCAGCTGTGTGTACATACAGTAGCTGTATACAGTACATCAGGGCCTGTCAGCCAGGCAGAGCTGCTGTGTGTGTGGCGATGGGGAGGAAATAAAGCGGCTCTTCTACATGTCACCGACGCGGAAAGGTATGTGTGGAACAAACTGTTTCATGTTGCTATGCTCTCGGTTTTATTGTGATATGTATCGGTTATATTTAAAGGATAAGGCGGGGGGGAGCTGCTGGGTTTCCGCACAGTGCGCTTTCTTTCTGCCAGTGCGGATTTGCTGAATAAACCGCTCAGTTTACATCAGGACGTAAATGAGCATACGTTTACCTGTTTAGAGGTATAGATTATTTGCAGGGTCTTTCTATAAACACTGTTACTACCGGGGAAGGCAAACGACAGCAACGTATCATCCGTTTGTTTTAAACGAGTCGTGACGCGCGCGCGCTCTTTGCAGGATATGGTGATTATTTATTAATTTCTTCACGGTGATGATGCACAGCAGGCGAGGCGCTCACTGGAAACAGGTGGTGCTCCTCTGCCATGTTTAGAACGGGCACAGATACCTAAATCCCACTCCCGGCGATGATTAAACAAAGCTGGTAGAAATATAAATAAGCCAAGTCCTCGGGCACGTCTTATTATCCAGCATAGAAGTCATGATGATCCACCAACAAGGTCGAGTCTCTCCAGGGTCCAGGGTCTGAATCCATTTGTTATGATTCCGTCAACTTTTACTGAAGCTTCAGAGAAATGCAGTTTATAATTGTATCTTTCATATGTCATTTGTACAACGTCGGTTAATTTCAAAATAAATAACTTCAGTATAACAACTTCATCTATCCCCCCTTTTTTCCCCCAAGTTAGGGTGTAGGGTTGCTGGTTGGAGCCTTTCACAGCAGATGTAAAGTGTAAATGTGGTGTGCACTCTGAACAGAGCACAGGTCTATGATAAATATTGTTTATTAAGTAATCAACGACCTGCAGTCATTTTCCAAAGAAGCTGAAAATAAGAGTTAGGACTGGGGAAATTATCAGAGGTAAAACCTTAATAGCTGAATATGAGCTAAATTAATTAATTTTTGAAACACTGTATAAAAGTGAAAAAGAACTTACTGCATGTAAAAGTTAAAGATTATGCTTTAAGGTGAAAAGAGGTAGTTTTTGGAGGGTTTTCTTTTTTGGCTGTCATTTTGTACAAATTCAGAGGTTCTCTCACACTATTTTAAAAAAATAGCCAAGTTAAATTTCGGTGAAATAAATGTCAGCACAGAACTGGCATGTTGTTTGGTTGGTTGTCTTTCAATGATAGATTTTTATTGTCACTTTGCATTCTTGTACAACAAACGTTAAAGAATAAAAAGAATAAAGAGGACATATGAGCTACTAAATTCCCTTCTGCTAAGTTGTTTGAGATGGATAATGCAATTATGAATAAATAAATAATAAGTGAATAAATTATAAATTCAGAATTCCACTGTATTTTCTTTTATTGCCCACCTCACTGGCTCTACGCTCCAGTATCTGAAAAACCCTGAAGTGATCCACGGTCACTTTCTCATAATAGTTTGGTACATTTTTGTAAATGTCAGGTCCTCCTAAAAAAAGTGCCCAACAATAACATTTAACAACCTTCCTAGGACAAAATAACATTTTCACTCCACAGTCATCATGGTAACAAATGAAAAAAAATAGTGTTATCACTCATATTAACCATCAACTTTTTATTACACTCACTCAGAATAGGATTGAAAGGCGATGGAGAAAATCTATTCCTCACTCTAACACCAATGCATTATTTCGAATATGATTTTATTTTTTAATCAAACTGTATTTATATATATCTTTCAAAATATTAGTTATTGTCAATACTGGTATAAGGCAACACCCTTACCTTATACTATCATTGCAGACATGTAAAAGTTTGGCTTTATCATCAAAGCTGTGAAGAAAATGCTGATTTTGTTAAGCGCAGATGTATTCTCTAATGCATTAGAAATACAAGGTGTTACCATATAAGACAGAATATAAGGTGACTAAGGCATTATATGGAGTCAATGGTAAAAAAAAAAAAAAAAAAAAAGTTCGAACCAACGGCCACATCAATACTGATTCAAGTACTTTATTTACCCCTCAGGTAATCTAAGAAAATGGAGGGAGGAAACTTGTAAGTATATCTTTGTGGACATAATTTCACATAAATCAATAAGTTCTCCAAAGATTTTATAAAGTTCTTTCCAAGAGAGGGAGCAGTCACAGCACTGCGCCATTCTTTGTGTCATTGCAGTGGTTACTCCCGAGACTATCTTGATCGCTTCATCCAAAGCCAAGACTCATCTGTGGTAAACAAGTTCCAGCAGAAATACTGGAAAACCAAGCAGACTCTCATCAAGGTCACCGGGAAGAAGGAGGACGAGCATGTGGTCGCCTCAGACGCAGATCTGGATGCCAAGCTGGAGGTGAGCAGGAGTATTAAACGGTTTGGCCTTATAGTTTAAGAGCATGCTCAGTGACAGCCATGTTTGGCTCCTGTACTCCTCTGTCACACCACAGAAACATCAAGAAAGCTGAAGGTACCCTCCCTCAGGCAGGCTGCACAGACTAAAATGGCTTTTTGATTTACACTATGCCAGAAATTGCTCGAGGCTTAAAAGTTTTATTAGGTTGCTCGACCCCCCTCCCCCTCGTCTGGCATCCATTACTGGAGCGAGGAGAACTTAATTCATGAAATCAATACTTGATAAACATCCAGCATTAATCTAGGCCATGCCCCTGATAAACATCTCAATTTTAGACTGTATATAAAAGATGGGCGGAGCTTCCAGGTCTATAAAGTGAAGTCAGTGGAGAAGCGCATTAAACTTGCAGATTTTTTTTTCTAATGGTCAGGTGACTCCTGTGGGTGCAAACAGACTAATGACCCTAAAAAAAACCCACGTATTTAATCATTTAGTTCGATTAGTTTATGTTCCGATTTTATATTACCATGCCTAACTAAACATCAGCTGTTCTTTGGGTAAATTTATTTTTATAACCTATTCATTTGGATACCAGTAACAGTTAAAGTTAGGAGGACTGACAGATGTACGGACACAGGCAGCTGTAGCCAACAGCTGTCTGCTACACCTCCACTAATGCAACTCACTGAACCTCTTTTTTTGTCTTTTGAATTATTTTTATTACAAATATGTAAGAAATAATGTGCCGGGTTGTGAGGTGCAGAATGTCCATAACAAATTCTAGTTTCAGTTTTTGAATAGTTTATTTACACCACTGCTGAAAGGCTTGAGGTCAGAATTTCTTGTTTTTTTTTCCATTTTGTTTTGTTTTGTTTTAAATGCAAACCTATCAAACACATGAATTGGAAAAAATGAATATTTAGGGCAGTAAGGGTTTGAAATAAGATTTCTAATCTGAAAAAACAATTTTGTATTTTAAATTCTGTTTTCAGGTAATTTTAAGAAATTTCACTCTATGCTTCCTCCAACTAGTTTGGTTTGATGGTACAATGGCCATCAATGCTTGGCCACTTGATTATTGACAGGTTACTAGCCGACTGCTTCTTCTCCAGTTTTGCTTGGTATGGAGTCACGATTATTGGCCTGTTGGAAGAAACTGGGGAAAATGGTGCTGCAAAATTAAGTAGTCTTTTTTGTTCAAGGTTCTTTTTATTTTGTAGAACTCTCAGAGTTTCCCACCACAAAGTGTCTCCATAAGAGTTTTCCACCATGCTTGGCATCAAGCACTCCGCCAGCTCATTTTCTCCACATCTCAAAGATGTTTTTGTCTTTTTAATCTGTCTGCTCCTTTCAACTTGCTACAGTTCAACGCCAAATAAAGATCTAAACATCTCAAATATCATGAAAGCAAACGGGATCACAATCCAGTTCCACAGTAAAGACTTAAAATACAAAAAAAACAAAAACTGCTTCTAATTTCTGCAGGATTTTTTGTGAAAAAAGTAAAGAGTACCAGAGATTTTGATTTGATGGGCATTTGCATACAATACAGTCAAGCTGTAACACCAATGAGTCTAGTATTGAGACTGGGGAGTGCTGGCCACTCCATTATAGTCAGAACGTAGCTGTCTGAGTGCTCTCTCTAAATAGTTCTTGCACAGTTTGAATTTGTGGTTTAGGTCTCCTGATGTAAAAAGAAATTGGCTCCAATTGAACAATATCCACAGGCCACAGCACTGACTTTTCTTATTCCAGGGTCCTTTTACCCAGACCTCCAAGATTACCACCACCAGAAGGTGTCATAAAGCTCCAGTATCTTTCCATTTGTCCCACACCTCACAAATACTCTTTGTGGCCCAAATACCTCCAATCTTCTTCCATCCACGATCTATGTTGTCCATGTATGTTTCATCTCAGCGTTTTCCTTTTCTCAGCCAGACTTGGATATGACTTTCTCCTATGCAACTATGCCAACAAATACAGAAGTAAACCTTTCACTGTTGGAAGAAACTGAGTTTCGCAGGTATTTAGTGAAGCTGCCGGTTAAGATCCCGAGAAGCATCCGTTTCTCAGACAAGAGACTCTGATGGACTTGTCAGTTGTGCATTGGCGCGTCCACCTTTTCTTTCTATTGTTGTTGGAGTAATTTTGTGCTGTTCTATGAAGGGAAAAGTATGTACTGTTGTAAGAGAAAAAGTTATTTGGCAATTTCATTAATAGAATAATATTAATTTCTGAGAAGAATAAAGAGTTTGAAAAGACACTTTTCCCTTTTCTATTATTATTTTCCTTGTTTTGACACAATAAATGAACTCAGAAAAGCTGACGCTTTGGAAACTCAACTAGCTAAATTAATTGCATCTTTAATCATCGGAACAGCTTTCAGCTGTGCTAACATAATTGGAAAAGAGATTTTTAAATGATCAATTAGCCTTTTAACATGATAAACTTGCATTAGGTAACACAATGAAACAGAAGTGTTGTCTGCTGAAAACAGACTTCGGCCTGTGTAGATGGTTCATTTAAAATCATTAGGGATTTATCATCGGCAATTCCATTAATCATTAATCATCAATTACAACGTTTCATTTGACTAGGTGTTTATGCTGATATTGTTTTGTTATGCAGGTCTTCCACTCGATTCAGAGAACATGCATGGAGCTTTTGAAGGTCATTGAGCAGTATCAGAGGAGGATCTGCCGTAAGTTCAAATATAATTGTTAAATCATTTTGAGTACAACGAATCTACTGATTGAGTTTAAGACTTCTAGAATGTCAACCAAAACAAACACATTCTTAAGATATTAATATCCATCCAGAGTGATTTCTCTCTCTTACTGTTCAGTCCTTTCCCAAGAAGAGAATGAGCTGGGTCGTTTCCTGCGCTCCCAGGGCTCTCAGGATAAAACCAGAGCTGGAAAGATCATGCAAGCCACAGGAAAAGCTCTCTGCTTCTCATCACAGCAGAGGTAGGGGACACGGATCAATGTACAATCTGCCACATCCTTAAAATAAATCACATGCTGGACTAGAAAATAGCTTCAAGTAAAGGTCAGCCAACTGTATCACCCCAAATCCACAAAAAGGATGGAGAGTCATATCAGGAATGTTCATCAGGAGCAATAAAATAGCTGCCCTAACAGAGCAGATAACAGGGTTACTACACAGCATAGGTACTCTCACTCTACTGAAAACAGGGATTTCATTTACGTGTCCGAATCTGTGTGTCAGTCTGACAGTAGTGGTGATAATTATTATTAATATAACTTAGTAAATTATATTGTTTAGATTTTGTAAGATCAGCGGCAGCGTGAAAGTCATGTTGACGATTTTGGTTTTGCCAGTATTTCTATTTTTTTTTTTTCCCCATTGCTCATCTTTTGATTCTTGAGTTCACCATTTGCATTTCCAAGATCATTTAAAGCTTTTCATCCTGGAGCTGAGATACTTTTCAGTGCAGCTGAATAAATCAGCAGACTAATCTGCAGCGTAGACAAGACATGACAAATTTTCCACATGATGATCCAAGCCACATGCAGCACCTTAATACGGAGTTTAATACGACACCCTGCAGATTGGCTCTGAGGAACCCGCTGTGCCGTTTGTACCAGGAGGTGGAAACGTTCCGTTATCGTGCCATCTCAGACACGTGGCTGACAGTGAATCGAATGGAGCAGTCAAGGACTGAGTACCGTGGAGCGCTGCTTTGGATGAAGGACGTATCTCAGGAGCTCGACCCAGATACACATAAACAGATGGAGAAATTCAGAAAGGTTTGTTTTGTTCTTTTCAGAGCACAGCAATGAAGAGATTAACAATCATTTTCATAGCAGAAAGAAAAGCTTACATACTAGCACAAATAATGCCTGCATTCTCTTTAGTTTTGCCCATCTCAGGGCTCAGGCATACGTGATAGTTCAAAGTGACACTTCAGGGTTTAAGCTGCACCTCCTGTGACAATTCATAATGTCTATATACCAGTAAGTCACAACTGCATATAATCCAATTAATTGTTCTTTTGTTAATTTAATGGGTACTTCTCAGACTGCAACCCCACTGTTGATATGATGAAGTGCTGCTCCCGCCTAGAGCAACATAAAAACAGTAATATCAGAGCCCTGCCAACGCAGTCTGTGGGAAATTGGCAAAAATATTATGACTTCCACAAATTCAATTTCTTCCTTCGCCGCAGGGCCTGCAGCAATCAGTAATTAATCTGTCAATTTTTTTTGATTAAATGTTTAGTCTTAAAAATAAATGTCAGAAACACTGGAAAATGTCCATCATCAGCTTACAGTGCTTCGTCTGGTTCATATTTATATTCTGTTTTAGTGGGACAACAGTTTAAAACCCTAAAACATGTAGACCATGTTGAAATAACTACAAATGCCATTTTACTAATCAATTCAGCATTAACAACACAACAGACCAAAAAGCAAGAAAACATGTTATAAAACCTGACACCAGAGGGCAGAACATACCCATAGATGGTGGTCCGCCTGCAAGAACCCAGCACTTTTTACAGTTATGTGAACAAGAACTCGACTGTTTGCATTTTCCTTGTGTGTCATATAATACTAGGTGGGGAGCATTTCACATATATTCTCTCTCAGGTTCAGGCTCAGGTGCGCACAACCAAAACGAGCTTTGACAAACTGAAGAATGACGTCTGCCAGAAAGTGGACCTGCTGGGAGCGAGCCGCTGCAACCTCCTCTCTCACGTCTTAACCACATATCAGGTTCGCCTCACAAGTCCCAGCTGTCTGCGTACACTCCACCGAGCTTAAATATGGTGTTTTCAATGGCTCTGCCACATGTGGCTTAGTCAGCAGGTCTAAACTATCACCCGCTGGGGTGAATTACTACTTTTACCTTGAGCAGCTGAGCGTGTAACTTGTTTCTTGTGTGCGTGTCTTAGACAACACTTTTGCACTTCTGGGAGAAAACATCCCACACCATGGCAGCCATCCATGAGAGCTTCAAGGGCTGTCAGCATTATGAGTTCTCTACAATTAAGGTCTGAGAGAGTCTCAGTAATAACAGTACTAAATGCTGACACTGGAGACATGTAATGACAATAAGCGATGATTTTGTTCCAATTATTGTTCCAGACTTTACAAGACCCTGTGGACAAACTGGCTAAAAAGAAGGGGAAAAATAAAGTCAAGGCAGAAACAGAAGAAGCAAAGAAAGAAGAAACCACAGACGACCAGTGAGCTTCAAGAAATATCTATTGTTATGCAAGAAAACCAAACGCGTACGAAAAACAGTGAAAATGTCGAGTACATGTATGGGCAATGTTCAGTCTGAACAGAGACAAAGAATTTCTGCAAGCCAGCTGTAGGTCAGCCTGACTCATCCCCGAGGCATCAACTAAGGCTGTTTTCTTAAAGCCACTGGTATGTCTCGTTTACGCAGACTGTTTCCTTAGGCGGCGGTGTGTGATGCAACAGGTTATGGCATTAGTGTGAAATGGGTGTAACTCCAAGCCCATCAGGATTATGGTTGTGAATGGGTGTACTTTAACCTAAACCACAATTATTCCCTAACCTAACCAAGCAGTTTTTAGGTCCTACACCCAACCAGCAAAAAACAAAACAAACTACCACGCCATGACTTCCTAGCTGACAGCGCCATGGATTCAACATCCTAACACATACTTTTAGGTCTCTAAAAACAGAGTCAATGTCTCCTGATTGGTGCCAATGACAAAAGGACAGGTAGCACCTGAGAAAAACTGATCTATTGAAGGCCCACTGGGATGAGGACACACTGTGTATGTCACCTATGAACAAAATGCTATAAGCTTAATTTCTGTTTCTTTACAGACTCATCTCTCTTGTAAATGAAAACACCAGCGACAAGGCGAGAGAAGGTAAAAGATGTAAAACTTGAAGATTTAATTGTGTTTTTAAATTGCATTTTAGGTTGAAAATAATAACTGACTTCATTGTTAAATAATCTGATTATATGGAAAATAACAAAACTAAGAACAAATGGGACCCATTATCAATCCTGGCACCAATTTTTCTACAGTTCAGGGTTACAGCAAGGATGGAGCACTTGTTAGAAGCAGAGGGTGACCTGAAGGCCCAGCATAAAGATGTAGTGCAAGATGAGCAAGGATTATTTTGAACTGTGAATCATGCAAAGCCACATCAGTAGAGTCAGTGAATTCAAATGTGGAGGTGGAAATAAGTGTAAATGGTCCCCTCAGTGATTTGAGTCCATAGTGAATGGCAAAGCAAACTAAGGAAAGGAAAGCTGTCTTGAATCTAGATAATTATAATTAAAATTAATGTGAAAATTTAAACACTGTGTGGGGGAAAAAAAAAAAAAAAAAAGATAAAATCATCCAAACATTTTTAAATTAACACTTTTTGTTGCTTCCCAGAGTCGGAGGGAGAGGAGACAGACAGCATGGCCTTACTGAATGAGATCCTGGGAGGTTTGTCTGTGGATGAGGGGGATTTTTCTCAGGAGTGGACAGAAGTGTTTGGAGAGACTGAGGAAGGAACAAGTGCTGCATCCACCAGACCAACAGAGGCCCAGGACAAGGAAAACTTCTTTCTACCATCACAGCTTTTGGACCAGAGTTTGAATAATCTGCAGTCTTCCATCTCAGGTCAGCCTGTGTGTGTGTGTGTGTGTGTGTGTGTTGCAACTGTGCTACTATACAAGAGTGAACCAGAAAATTGGCAAGTTGGTCCAAGGAAGCTCTTTAGTAATCAAAAGAATAGACCATTTGGATTTTGCACCATTAGATCGATTCTCTCACCATGACCACCATGCAGAACCTGGAAAAATTAGCCACCATTAACCACCAATTAGCCATAATTTATTTTAATTACACATTAAGGAGAGATACATATTCCTAAAAACTAATAAACACAGTTTTTCTTTGAATCAGTGGATTAGCAAAATCACCAAAAGGCAGAGTTAAAATGAGCTGCTTTTTCCTCCCCAATGGTTTCCACACAGGCAAAAGAGTGGCTTTAAAAGGATTTATCAAATCCACATCTGTCAAAGTAATAGCAGGAGGCTGTTAAAATACAGCAATTAGATTTCCTTACCCGTAGGTAATTGCCAACTACTTTCCATCTCCTCTTGGCTTGGATTCTCATCTGGTATTGTTAACTTGGTTTTGTGAATTTCCAGCTTTAAAGGTTGCAAGCTGCACACTTCTATAAAACTGCTTATAGTTTGACTGCATTTCCGAGGCACATATAAGAATCCGGCAATTCAGTGTTAATCATTAAAGTGCAATAGGTCAGACAAAATGATTTAGTGAGTGATTTACTGTAGCATGACTGAGATTTAACTCATGAGTCACAGCACATTACTGTGGGAATATTCCCACAATCCCAAAACAATCATTGAGAAAGAAAAGTCCTGTAAATATATGCAAGATGGGCGAGGTCAAGGAGAAACAAATGATATCAGGAGAGACTAACTTGTGAGTGACTTTTGGAAATATACTGAGGCCTCAGTCTCTTCCTATGAAAAGCCGTTAAACATGCATTTTCTACTTTTAACTGGTACGACAGATTGAACCCCAAATTAAGGGAACACGAAACTGTAAACACCAACAATAATTAGACCCAGCGTTGGTAGAAATATAAAATCGTTATAAAGCAAATGAGCGGTAGTCAATCTGTGCAAACAGAAGTGCTGCAGGGGCTGACTTGAAATGCAAAACTGCTTCTTACAGTTTACAGGGAAACAGACCGTGCCTCTTCTCTTTTTCTCCTCTCAAATGTTGGCATGAGGCTTATCACACACACACTTAATATGGCATACATATCAAATTAGACCTTCAGTAAATTTTGTGCATCTGCAGAGTGACTTCCAAAGCACAAGCCCATTGAAAGCTGTCTGTCTCCACTGCAAAACTAAATTTACATCAGAGCTCTTTTGCAGTCATATTCAGAGTGCATGATCAGGCTGTGAAACTGGTAGAAATGTGGAAAAAAATCCTTTATTTTGCTTCTAAACATGGTTACTTGTTCTTATTATTAAATACTGCATGCTGTAACTAGCACTCATTCTCAGGCTTGTAAAACAAGTTGCTGTGGGTTATCTGTAAGATTATGGCATGACCTTGACAACCTTGTACTAAACAGAAAGCATTTTGAGGGGATTTTGGTTAAAGGTCACTGTTTAAATTAAAAATTGCACAGGATCAGCAGCCAAACTGTATTTAAAGAAAACACAAAGTTTGATGAATTTTGCCTATAATAAAGGTTTTAAGTTGTACTTTTACCAACATCCTTGTTATTGCTGGACTCTGCCATAGGATAATATTCAGTACGTCTCTCGTCTTCTAGAATAGAATAGCCCTTTATTGTCATTGTACACAATGACAGTAAAGGGCTATTATATTCTAGAGCATGTTGGATTGAAGCAATAGTGGTGAAAGAGGTCAGCCCTTCAAGAGGCAGACAAGCCAACAGAAAGCAGAGCAGACTGATCCAAAAGAAGTCACAGAACTCCGGATGGAGTCCAAACTGGCAAATCAAAACTAAAACGGCTCATCTTCAAAGGAAGGAGGAAAAAAATCCACATATTCCCAAGAGCCAAGCAATTTCAGATCCAGGCAGTAGGACTTAAAAGGCAAGGTCAGGGTGCAACTGTAAAATCTACGAAGTACTTCAGCTTATTCAAAAGTTCTGCTGAAGGTGAAACAACAATACACAATTAAAAACAAATTCTCCATTTGGTTAAGTAAGAAATGTACAGCACACTTCACTGTTCTCTCCAGAGCCATGAAGTGCTGCTACATGTTGCATTTTCAAGACACGGAAAAGAATGGAAACCAAATAAATATGTCTGAAACAAGACAATTTCTGTTTTGTATTCACAAAATGTTTGCAATGCAGTAAATGTTTTGATTTTCTGTGGGACGAGTCATCAGCTGTGTGCGATGGAGTGTAATGACTCGTGTTGGATCGTGCTTTTGCACAGTAACCGTTTCCTAGTGAGTAACCCGAATCTATGCTTCCTCTTCAGATTGGGCCCCACATTCTGCCACTCAAGCAACTGAGCACTCATCTGAAGTCAATCAGAGCACTCCAAAGCCAGCAGAGAGAGGTAGGCCTGGGCGATATAAGTCAAGACATTAGAAAGACATTAGAAAATAAGAATGAAATGGATAAACTAGAAAGCCAACGCCAAACCGTCACGCTGACTTTTCTTAGTGATATTTACCTCGTCAAATCTTTTTACAGAGGCAGAAGGGACATCCAAAGATCTCTCAGCGTGGTTCAACCTGTTTGCCGACTTGGACCCCCTCTCCAATCCCGACGCGATCGGCAAAACCAACACAGAGCACGAACTTCACAATGCATAGTTGTTCTTCTGCATCACATTTTACCCTTGTAAGGGGTACAATAAAATAAGTTTAAAAACAGAAAACACACAAAAAAAAAAAAAAAAAAAAAAAAGCAGCCTGATCTGACTTGCAGAGGCCTCATGCAAGAATAATTCATATTTTCTTTCTAAAGTGGAACATGACAGGGTGTCTCAGGTAGACAGGCAGATTGTCTAGTTTCCTTAACCTCCTAGGACCTGGCGTCCACATATGTGGACATCACATTTTGGGTTATTTAGACCTAAATACTCAATTTTGCTCTACAAGCGCCTGATACCCACTTATGAGGACATTATACTGCTACTGTTTTATCAAAGTTTTAAACAAATATCCTCATATGCGGCTCTTATTTTTTCTTAAAAACAAAAATAAGGTTAAAAAAATAAAAAAAATAAAAAAATCTGGTAATTCTTTGTTTTTACATTCATTGGGCCCCAATACGCCCAAATATCAAAGAAAAATTAAAAATGCATGTCGTGGAAGAGCTCGGGTCTTAGGAGGTTAATATGAATTAGTAACCATTTAAAAAAAATATTTAACAAAAATTAACTTCGCTAATTCACTGTGGCATCACTTGCAAATTTACCATGTTTCCTGGTTGCATGTATCGGCATATTATGACTACGTAGTTCTTAAATTCAGTTTACTGAGAAAGCTCACTCCAAAAGCCGACTCAAGGCGTCCACGGTCACTTACTGTTGAATAGCCTGTGATGACAGGCCGCTGACAAATATAGTAGTAATATTTTGCCTAACAACCTTTTGGGGTTTTTCCATGGAAAATAAAAGGCATCCGCACAATGAGCATGACAGACAGCCCATTTTGGAGCCACGCAAGAGGTGTTTTCAACTTAATCTTAGAAGGAAATACGACTAGAGACTGATTTAGAAGAACACCACAAATGTTCTTGCATAATGCCCAGTGTCATAACTGAACAACTAAAATAGAATATGTATGATTATAACTTCAGGAAGATGAGGTTTCTTTTAAAATTGAAAATCTAAAATATTTTTAGAGAAAAAGTTGATACGAGGCCAAACTACAAGGCCATAACATAAAAATGTTTTTAATAACTACAACAATATTGTGGTTTTATTTTGTTAAATAATTGCCAGTTAAAATAATGAGCTCAGAATGTGTGTAGATCTATGTTATCCCTGCAAAAAGCCTACATAAGTGTATAGAAAGGTTGAGATATCCCTAATATGGCTCTCAGGCACACAGCACTGGCTGTGAGCGCTGAATCACCAACTGTTAAACCCTTCTCTTTGCAAATGGCCACCAATCAGGAAAAATCTGGCTTAAAGCTAGAGTTGAATGGCTTGTGTCCAGACAGTAGCTGACCTGAAGGACTGCACCAAGGACCATTATACATAAGTAATACTCTGAGTGCTAAGCTAGTCCAAAGTTAAAAATATGGAAGTGGCGATGAGCACAAGTCCCTTTAAATCAGGCTGTAACCAGAAATGAGCAGATTTATTTCATGGTGGCAGTATTATGCTTCTGTCAGAGCCCCATGAACTATTACCAGCTTTGTCATGAAAGAAAAATGTAAACATTAAATTATTTTAGCAGGGATACCTCAGTACGAGTTTGGAACAAAACGCCTTTGACAGTAGCTGCCTTGGAAATCTCTCTCATAGCATTCATGCTTCATTTCCAGTTCTCATTACTGAAGATGTCAAACTACTGCGTGAGATGCACAATATGAAAGAAGGCAAATATGACAAAGATAACAGTTTGTTTACAGAGCAGTGGAACATGTTGACTGGAGGAATTTTAATGCAGTTAAACAGAATTATTTAAACAAACTGAAGCATAATTGCCTGGCATTGATCTATTCAGCAGTGCAAGAATTTAAACTAAACTCCTTTCTCACCACATCTGAAGGTGGAATTTCATCCATGTAATCCAAGTCGTTTCTTTGATCAGACACAAGCTTGACTTTTTTTGTAAGGACTGATGATGTGTTTGCAAAATACAGTATATGTGATCTCCTTTTAAGTATAATCCAGAAGTGTGTTGATTTAAAACACATCAGTCATTTATTACTGCATGTTGCATGCCTTCTTTTATGTTAAGCAGTAAACGTGATTCAGTGAACTACATGTTTATAGTGATGTGACATTTTTCCACGTTCCTGTATTTACTTAGTGGTTACTGGTTTTTACGGGCATTATACGCTGCGTGAGTGCATTATTCTAGAGCCAAAAAAGAGGAAACTTTAAGAATCGTGTAAATACAGTCTTATTCTGACTTTAGTGACAATGCTGCATAAACTGACTACATATCTGAGTAAATGCCTTAATCAAATCACACGTTAACACAGAGTTATAACCCAGTGACATTTTTTTGTTGCTTTGTTTCATATTCATGCCATATTTATTATTCACTCATAACCAAATACAGCAATTGCCTTACCTTAACTCCTATTTGCATATAAAATCATGCTTATGAATACTAATTATAAGGTTTTTTCCCCCAGGTCATAGATAAACATAATGTATATCAATCCAAAGAGACTTTTTGGGGCTTTCTTTTTTCCTTTATTGAAAAACACACAAGATCTACATAAAAACGTGTAATACACGGGAGAACTGAATCATCGTTGCCTAACACGGCAATCATTTCTGAACAGCACAGTGTGCTTGTGAATATAATCAGAATTAGTATGATTAAAAGTCTTGGAGCTGCAAGCAGAGCAAAGCACTTCAACTGCATTTGTTGCTGAATGTGCTGCACATGTTCTTATTTGTGTTTCTGTGCGTGAGTGGCAAAACGGACCAAAGCCAAAGTCATGTTTTTTTTTGTTTTTTAGAATTATGTTATGATAATACAAACTTTGCAAAGTAACATCAGGCCACATCTGGCTGCATCTGTATATTGAGATAAACTGTGTTACACTTTTTTTTTTCGTCCTTAGTGTAGCTTTACTTCAAGCAAAAATCGAAATTGCACTCTTTTCTGATTGCTTTAACTTTACAAATTGGTCTAAAATAAAAATAGTGATTATCATTTTGTTTCCATTTTAATGATTAGCACTTACGTTTATGTAGTTGCTGAGCTCTTTATTAACACAAATGAAATGCAAATAAACATCCTGCTTCTTTGTGCTCCAGTAACACTGTATGATAGCAATTGTTAAGAACGGGTAAACTAACAGTTAACCTTCAGGCAACAGATATTTACTGTTAGCAAACAATGAAATGAGACTTGATTTTGAAAGCCAGGTACAACTTTAGAGTACAGGTAATGTTCATAAATATAAATTGTGCTTTACTTTAAAGCATGTATGGAGAGGTAGTGGACCTTGGTGCTTCTTTTCTCACAACTTCTTTTCTTCTTTAATTTTTGGGGGCAGCTTTAAGCACCAAAAAACTACTTGTTTAGGTCCAAGAAAGAAAAAAATAAAATAAAATTGTGGCTTAGATGGAGCTCTATCTCACCATCTTTGTCACAAATGTGGCCAAACTAATGACAAACTGCTTTATTACTAATGACTACAAACATTTGTTATCATGTCCTTGTTTGTTAACAGTAAACTACTTACTAAAGCTTAGTTAACCATCAGTTTACCATTTATCCCAGTTTGTTAAGTTATTACTTTGTGTCCCAAAACACATGAAAGGCCTCTCATCGTAATATCCTTTGGTACAGATTTATCAAAAGGGCTGAAACAAATGCCATAATTGTCAGCATCTTACTTCCGCAGGGTCTAGCTTATGTCACTCGTTCCTTTTGCATGAGTTCTCACAGTTGATCAATTCAACAGCGGTCTCTGGAATGTGTCATAGCACCTGAAATTCTAACCTGAACAGGTTAACGCGCAAAGCATCAGTCACAAGGTGTGACATCAATCAGTTGATTCAGTCTGTATTAGCCTCCCTCTCTCCAGAAACTAAAAAAATAATAATGAAACATTTCTGCAAAAGACTGGAATGTCTTTCTGAAGAACAAAGTCAAACACTGGGCAAAGGCAACATAATCCGAGAGAGTACATTCCACATGACCTGAGTTATTGTTCTTGGTAGTGTGGGGCAATAAAACGAGGAAACGGAGGAGCCGTGTGCTTTTTGATTGGTCAGTTAATTGCTGATTAAACAGCTGATGTTTGCATTTTAGCTTACCAAGTTTATTAGTGATCAAACTAGGAATGCAGGTTTCAGTCTCGTCTGGTGAGCCTCTCAGGTGAAGCCTGCACTTAAGTGACTGCTGGTTTCATTTAAGACTGTGTGCTACGAATACATTCAAATAAGTAACAGGAGGGAAAAGGGGAAAGTATTCTGACATCCGGGTATCTTAAAAATATGAAACATAAATGCACTTTGAAATGTTAGCTTGCTGAACACTGAACAGCTAATAAGCTTGTTAGATAATGTTAATACAATATGTTTTTCTTGACATCGCTGTGTTTTGTGAGACTTTTGGATTTTTTTTTTTCCTTTTTTTAATTTTAAACTGCTGACACTAAGTAACACAGTCATTCCAGCAGTCGTTTCTACTATTGTAGAAAATAAAAAGCAACGCTATTTCTGTTACGGGAAGTGTTATAGTACAGAGGAGGCTAGGCTACGTTAGTGATGGGTGAAGAGAGAGGCTCTGCCCAAGGTCAGCAATAATGCCCGAACCATCAGACTTAACTGACAGTGGGACTAACACTAGAATCAAGTAGAGATTCTTGTGCAGCAGGACGCTGGTACCATTATCCTCCTAAGTATTTCTAGACCTTGAGCACTCCCTGCTGGCTAACATTAGGATTATCGGAGTGCATTTTTTTTTCCTTTTCTTCTGTTAGACCATACCTGACTAGTTGCAATATTTTAGCTGTAGTTGGTTTGGTCGAGGATACCTGAGGACTAGCTGGTAAGGAGTACTTGTGCTGAGCTTTCTTTCCCCACATCTGCGTCGGGGCTCTGACTGACTGTGCAGTTGTCTGAGTTTACACCGCCACTCGAGTCGGTGCTTCTGTCTGTGGAGGACGAAAAGGTAGCTAGTGGTACCGTGGGCATACTCGGGGTGACCTGTGATCCAGAGCTGCTGTTGCCATGGAAACCAGGGTTGATGGACGTGCAAGAAGGAGAGACCGGGGAGAAAAGGGAGGAGCAGAAAAGTTTAACTGGGCAGAAGGCCGAGCCCCTGGGAATGAAGTTCACCTTGTTTTTGTCAGGGCACGAGAACAGAGGGAAGCCCTTTGACTTGCCAGACCTGAAGAGAACAGAAGTGGTACTCAGTTACTTGGCTTGATATCTTTTTATAAAACTGTATCTGATTAACTGCTAGTTACTGATCCTAGACAGCCATGTTGCTCTCATCCCTACCACCCACAATGCAGATAGGCTCGTCTTTCTTGTTTTAATTCAAGAAAGCATAAAAATAATGTAACTGAATTTCAAACAAGTACAGTTTAATTGTGTAGCAGTAACTGCCAGATATAAGGCTATGAGGGTATGTCTAAAAACAAACCCAAGAGGAAGACCAATAAATACTCACACCAGCTCATCAAAGACTTTGACCTTCTCGCAGCCTTCTGGAGGTTCCCGTTTGAACATGTAGCTGTTGTTAGGTTTGGGCGACGTGGCAAACTTGGGGAGAGGAGAACTGCACAAATTGTCTGAAAATACAATAATAAAAAAATGAAACCAGTTTTGTGCTTTTTCTTTTTGGAAAATGATAATGAGACAAATGCATGAAATGTACATTATACATGTTGGCTGCAGATTTTGAGGAGCTGCCGGAAAAGGCGCAGTAGTGCGTCCTCAGTACAAAGCGTTTGTGGAATCATAGTTTCTTTATTTGTTATTTTTGTGGACACCAAAAGAGGATAAACTTAGTAAGCTTATCATGGAATTCTTTGGAAACAGACTCAGATTAGAAAACAAACAAGACTGATAAAGCACATCTTTCTTTTTCCAATGTTGTTTTCCTGCCTATCAAAAACAAACAACACAAAACATACAACAAAACTCTGATTTTTAAATTTTGTTGCCGTCATTAAGAACTCATTTTAGAGGTGTGTAAAAGCAGTATCAAGAAACTTGAACCAGACTTCAGACCTGGTTAAGTGAACTGCGCCTGTTTCCCATCTCTGATTTAAAAAAGAATGGTAAATGGCCTGCATTTGTATAGCGCTTTTCTAGTCCCTAAGGACCCCAAAGCGCTTCACACTACATTCAGTCATTCACCCATTCACACACACATTCACACACTGGCGATGGCAAGCTACGTTGTAGCCACAGCTGCCCTGGGGCGCACTGACAGAGGCGAGGCTGCCGGACACTGGCGCCACCGGGCCCTCTGACCACCACCAGTAGGCAAACACGGGGTTAGTATCTTGCCCAAGGATATTTGGCATGCAGCCAGGAGGCAGCCTGGGATCGAACCACCGACCTTCTGATTAGTGGCTGACCTGCTCTGCCACCTGAGCTACAGCCAGGTGGCAGAGCTTTCACCCACAGTCTCTAAAGGTGAGATACTGCAGGTCCTTCCTGCTGCAGGCAGACTAAGCAATTAACTCTCTGCTCTCAGTACAGTCTCTCAGCAGATTAAACACCAACACTGGTATCGTCACTCTTGTGCAATATTATGTACAAGACACACACACACACACACACACACACACACACACACACACACACACACACGCGCACACACAACTTCTTCGGCTTATCAAATTTAGGCCTGCCGAGCGCTGGAGCCTATCCCAGCAGTCTAGGCAAAAGGTGCCATAACATGGCCTTCAACCCAGCCCTGCTCCTTTGTATAAGCCCAGCAAAATGACCTGGATCAGGCTAGTCATGTGCATAACGTTGACCGAACTATCAGAAACAGACTCCATGAGGGTGGCATAGAGTCTAGATATCCTTTACTCAGCATATTCATCAGATTTCACACATTTGCCTCAAACCACAAAAGGTTTATATAAGCTTTGAATATTGCAAACATGCTACACCTGTTCACTAGTGAAGACACACCTTTGTCAATTTCCTCTGCATAACAGGGGCTCCCATCAGGTGAGTGCAGGTGATCAGAGCTGCAGGGACGGGGCGATGGGCTGGATTCACCACTCGAAGGAGCCTGTGTGTCTGTGTCACGTGTGTCCCCGCTGCTGCTGTAACGATGTGGAGGGAAGGGGGCACGGCGGCCATCTACCACATCCATTGTCTGCGAGGTCAGAATGCATAAGAGGTGGTGAGAAGCCAAGCGGTTACACACATGAATCCTAATATGAAGACAAACTCATAACCTCAATCTTTTCCCCAACACCCTCAAAACCATATGGAAACTGCTGAAGCCACCCAATGCACCCACCTGCTAACTCCCCGAATGAAATAATTCTAGGTGAAAAGTACCAGCTAAAATGCCCTGAATCTAAAACTTAAAAAGGCCTCTGGTGTATTTGTCTGGGTGTTTAAAGGGCAATTGGAGAAGCAAACACCACAGCAGATGGTAGTACTTGACAGCAGATGAACAGTGTGATGTGCAGAGCGTTCTGCTTTGGCACAGCTGATTCAAAAGGGAGACCAGGAAAAAAAAAAAAAAAAAAAAAAAAAAAAGCTCTGTGCTCAGCAGGCTGTAAATCTGTGGTGTGTGTGTGTGAGACCTTCTAAGAGTAGAGCTTTACAGACCTGCCAAAGTTTACTAGCCTGCACCAGACGAGATTTAAGGCCTCCTTTCCTATGAGCGATTTATTTCAGAGTGAGTGAGAATGTGTGTGTCTGGCTGCATGGTGCTGAAGTGACTTTACAAGCCTGTGCACGTGTAATGAATTTTAAGCATAGCCTAAAAGTTGTTTAAATCACAGGTATACAATAGTTGTGCATACATGAAGTCTGCCTTTGCATTTGGTGCATTCCTTACATGGTCAACGTTTATTTATCTGGTTTAAGATTAAATTCTAGAGCTCATCTTTGCAATTATGACTTTTAAAACATGTTAAAATCGTATCTAAATATTGCGTTTACACAGTGACTGCTTGTTATATGTAATCGAGCAGGGTTTGCATGATGCATAAAAAAATGTACTCTATGCAAATTAATTCATTATAATGTAAACACAAAGGTTATTTTATGTTAAACAGTAACACTGAATATAAACTACATGAACAACACTGACTCACAATGACCCTTGTAAAAGTGTGATGCAAGTGTGTAGGAGTTGCAGTTGACGTAGAGTCTCAGCACAGCTTATGTTTGATCATGAGCTGTTAAAACATCTCATGATCAACATCTCACAATTACTGTACATGCTGGTAAAGTCACCTGCACTCACTGATTAAAAGACATCTTCATTACTGTAGGACAAACAAACAGGTTTCAGTTGTAAGCCGTTTCTGTGATGATAAAGATAAGTTCTTCATACCACAACAGTATTTACTTGGCATGTTCATGGTGATTAATTTACTTGAGTCTTAAACTGGAGACAGAGAGACAACCCCCAAACAATCTGAGAACTCTCTAAAACAGATAAAAATGAGCTCAATTAAATGCTGTACATAAAAATATTGCATGTGTATTAAGAGTCATGTGAATCTGTTAATCACTTTTGTATCCTTAATGTCTCTGAAATATAGGGCACTAGACAACATACACACCTGCTGTCAGATTGAGTTATGGAATCTGAATTTAATTTTTTAATAATTGAGCTGTTTTAATAAAAACTATGCTGTGCTTTTTATTATTTTCATGTAAAATGACGCCACAGAAGTAAACTTCGAGGTGACAGCTGATATCAAATCTCTAATACAGTTTAGCTGACTTCTTTACACGACTACAAATCTCACCGAATGTGTATCAGAAGCAGAGCGAGTAGTTGGCATGGGGCCTTTTATTGTGAAAATTAACTAGATTCCTGTCCCCTCGAAATCGTCTGTGTGTAGCTTGATGCAGCTTCCATAAAAACTAAATCTAGCGCTATATTATCTCTGTGGAGCAAAGGAACACTTCTGGGACATTTCTAAAATACTATGGTGCGTCTGATGAAACTGCAAGCATTGTCCTGTGAGGGTGCAATAAGTGCCAGCACCCACATCAGAGCTGGAACCCAAAGCAGCCACACCAAGTGTATTTCCAGGGTTACCCACATAGACTTCGCTTTAGATATAATAAAGGCCACCGCAGTACACGAGTGCAATCGTCTCACTGGTAAACAATGCCATCATTTTGAAAGTTCATTTGCAATTGAACCACTGGACCCAACCCTTCCTGTCTTGTGTCTCCCCATCGGCAGGTAGACCAGGCTGCTGTGATATGATGACTATCAATATCAATAAACTGACTTTCTAGAAAGGTTGGATGGACTCCAGCTTTACCTTCCTGTTCTGCAGCTCCTTGTTCTGCTCTTTGGCTAATTCATGTGCCACTACTTGGAGGCTGTAGAGCAGCGGTCCCCAACCTTTTTTGCGCCACGGACCAGTTTAATGTCTGACAATATTTTCACAGACCAGCTGTGTCGCAGATAAATACAACAAAATAAAACTGTGGTATTTTGTAAATAATAATAATATTATTATTATTATTATTATTATTATTATTATTATTATTATTATTATTATTATTATTATTATTATTATTATTATTATTA
Organism: Aulonocara stuartgranti; assembly: GCF_965226115.1. NCBI lineage: Eukaryota > Metazoa > Chordata > Actinopteri > Cichliformes > Cichlidae > Aulonocara > Aulonocara stuartgranti. The sequence goes on along the minus strand of NC_138947.1, from coordinate 6,019,857 downwards.
TTAATAATAATAATAATAATAATAATAAACACAAATTCACAGTGTAATTGTGTAACTTTATTAGCAGCGTCCTCCTGAAATGCACCAACAACATCGAGAGTAACATCCTCCTCTCTGCCCCTTATTGCTCTCTGGGCGCTATGGTAACGCGTAAATATTTCTTTCAAAATAAGACACAAATACAACACAGGAAAAGACCCAGGGAAACCAAGTTAACGATAAAAACCCTGAAAACCATAAATTTCACACCCGAGCCTCAACTCTTGCAGCCCGGTACTGGTCCGTGGCCCGGGGGTTGGGGACCACTGCTGTAGAGCAAAACAAGGACTACAGTCAGCAGCTGCGTTCCAGTATGGTTAGGTTAGAGCCTATGCGTGGGATGATGGAAAGGCAGGAGATTAGACTTTGTAAGTCACAAAGTTTACAATTTAAATATGTGCAAAGAAGCACCTTATAAACAGCCCAGCCCACTTTTTAGCCCACTGGAATGCTTCATTTTAAAGTCTGTATGGCATTAATCTGACATTTTATCCAGCTGGTGAATGATAAGATTTCACAGCATCTGCAGGTATGCAGTTCAACAAGCGCTCCAAATCATGTTGAAACATAGCTTGACCCATCACAGGTATGGGCACACACCCTACCTGTATCCCCTGCTCCAAGTCCTCTCTGATAAACACATTTTCTAGCTCATGGTTGATGCCCTCCACACTGCTCGGCACTCTGCATATGAGGGATTTTATCACAGGCATCGTGGTCGAAGTTGAAGTTGCCTTATACTGGAATGAGAAAAAAAAAAAAAGACAAAAAAGGAGAAAAAATGAACATTATGTACATGTCAAAAAAAAGAAGAAGAAGAAGAAGAAAAAAAAAAAGCTTTGTATACTAAAACACTTCACTTGTCACATATCAAACTGAATTTGTCTTGGAATTGTGGGTGTAGACATTCAGTTTGTAGTTTACATTTAAGCATATCATGGTTTATGGAAATGTTCCTACAGCAGTTGCAGTGCTGAGCATCTGTTAATGAATGAACTGCAGCCAGTGGAGAAAGGGACATGCCCAGACACAGTTCTCCTCTGCTGTCTCCCTTTTACTTTTGATACAACTGGTCACAGAGGAGATTCATTAACTAGTAGTGATGGGATTTCCGGCTCTTTTTAGAGAACCGGCTCTTTCGGCTCGGCCCACTAAAAAGAGCCGGCTCTTTCGGCTCTTCAGGTTGTTTTGTTGCTTTAATTAATTTATTATTAACAACAATATAAAATTATGCACAAAAGGAATTACTAATGTAAAAAGAAAAAAAAAGAAAAAAAAAGTGGTTTTATTTATAAATGTTTATATATAAATATATACGGTGGCTCCTAGAGACAAAGCACGTACAAACTCCAAAACACGTTTCTAGCATTAACTGAACTTCCAAAACAGAGCTACCTAGATCACTTAAATTACACAATTGAAAGCATATGCGTATTGTTTGTGTATTTATACACAAGTACCCATATATATTCAAATAATTTAAAAAAAAGTTAATTTTTTTATGTTAATTTGGTGTGTGTTATTACCACACCAAATCCAGTCGTTGGTACTTGCTGGCTTGTGTACCGACTAGGTAACAAAAACTCAACACTGCGTCTAGCATCCTGGAGCACTTCTGTTGTCTTTTGTATGTGCTTTGGAGTTTGTACGTGCTTTGTCTCTTGGGGCCACCGTAAATATACTTTTATTTATTCACTCAACATAAAATGTAATAAATAAATCATAATACAAAAACAAACTAGTCACAGTTCAACTTTTAACTATTTAAATTTTCAGCTTTTTCCTTTTACAAATTTAAAATGAAACAACACAAAACGCTGCAAACCACAACACAATTAAATATAAATTAAAATATGAAAACAAACAGAACATGCACATTCTCTGTCATATGGGCCTGCATGAATAAACTTTCTGAATACTTTATCATCTGCAACTGAAAATAGTTGTGGATGATTACGATACCTTTCTAATGTGATGTTGTTGTCCCTGGCTCTCTTTCTCTCCCTCCTGCTCTGTTCCTGTGCTACTGCGGGTGCAACTACCGCCCCTCCCCCCTCTTCCCAGCACAAAGCACAAGGCTCGCGTGCGAGTCAAGTGGAAAAAAAAGTGCGAGAGAGAGGGTGAGAAAGAAAGAAAAAAAAAAAAAAAAATCCACAGCTCGCGATAAGGAGCCGGCTCGCATCGTTCACGTAAAAGATCTGGCTCTAAGAGCCATTTCGTTCACGACCAACACATCACTAATAACTAGGCCTCCTCAGTAAGAGTCAGAGCAACATTGATCATAAAGGTATCATTAAGATGAAACATTGCCTTCACAAAGTCTAAATCTTTCTCAAATCATTTTAATCAATACCTACTCCCTAAAACAGCTCGCCTGGACCCAAAATTGTAACTTCATAATGGTCATTTTATACATTACTTTAAGTTGACATACAACCAAGTTAATCATTTAATCCTGTTAACCGACTAATGTAGAAAACAACCTTGCTCTTTTTCCTATCTTTGACAGTTGAAATTCAGGTTGGTCTGCCTTATTTGTGTTTTTTTTCCCCTCAGCTGCTAAGCTGCCTTATCATATTGCTGCTGTCAGCCTAAAACCCTGCATCACATGTGTGGGGTTAGTTAATGTTTTCACCTGAAAACAACAACCCACATAGTCAAAGCACGAGTACTGACAAGCGTAGCTCACCTGTGGCTGGCATGCAGTGCCATGCTGCGCCTGCTGTGGGAGCTGCAGCGAGCTCTGCTCCCTGTCTTTGCTCTGCCGGTTGACCTGTTTGCCACGCTGCAGCTGTAGCCTCAGTTTAGCAATCTGCTGGAAAAAAAAGAAAAAAAAAGAAGCACAAGCACTTCAGTGAACGACGGCTCACAATGGGAGCCGTGAAGGCATGCGAACATATGAGTTAACCATTCCCATGAGTGAACTGAATGAGGTCAGGAGGTGAAAAGCACATTTCCTCTGATGTACTTCACTGTCAGCAGAGAGATAATACTGTGATTAATTTAAGTTATTCCACAACTGTGAGAACACAATCTTTGCCAAAATACAGGAAAACCATCTTTGACTCCAACTGATTTCAAGATGTTTGGGAGGAGTTATATTCACTGAAATATGTGCAGTGTACGGCCATAACAAGTAGAGATATCAGTGATTAGGTGACTACTCAAAGGTTTCTTCTAACACAGGCTTTATACATTTCTCAGTAAGACGAATTCAAAACAAAGGGTGTAGACACTAAAGTCACGGGACTGTGGTATAGTTCTTTTTTTGCTAATATTAGAGTTTTAATTTTGGTGTTTACACTTACATGATTGTGTTTACACTTCAAGATCATAAAAGTGGTACAGTTTGTGAAGATTACCTTGCTTACTTTTGATTTGTCTGTGACAATCTCAAAAACTATTTAAAAAACAAAAAAAAAAACAAAAACAAAAACAAAAAACACCTTGATCTTCAATCCCAAAGGGAACCATTCATGGTCCTAACTTTTGGGCTGGGCTCCAAAAAACTCAGATGCTATACAGCCTGAACTGCTGATACTACCACTGCTAACATTAGCCACACTCAGCAAACTGATCTGGCATTGTGTGTGCGCAACGTTACACCACAACACTTTAACAATACCATTTAGTTGTCAAAGAATGTGATTAACAGTTTAAATGTCTCTTCAATATACAGAAAATATTTGAACGGTGGTTTTAAAACTGCTCTTTAACAGACAGACAATATCTGCAGACATTGTTTACTCTTGTCTATTAAAGCGTGCTTAATTTTACTATTTTCTAACTTCAGTGGATTTAGTCTGACGTTATTCCTGCCAGCCAAGTCAGTCTTCATGAGTTGTACGGTTGCAGATCAGTATACTGCATAACACCAGGCTTGCAAGTCTGATAATGAGACAAATTTAGTCAATGGGTGTTTCTACATCTGGTCCAGCATCAGCCTAAAAACAGGATACCCATTGTGAGATGCAGTTGCGCTATGCAGACAAAGGTGTGGTCTTCAGTGCTGATCTTGTCATCCTGGCAACACAGTCAACAAAGAAACTTGCTCTTCTCATAGATGTCCTCCCACATATGTAATCGCAGAGGGTAGAGCACTGGAAAGCAGTTCACTACATTCACTTAGTGACTGTAGCACATGATAATGACAAGTCCAGACGATCCTGATGTAATCTCAGTGGATGTGAAAGAGGGTTTTCCTGGCTGTGCTATCCCATTGACTGTACAGGCCAAGGCAAAGGGATTGTTTGCAAAAAGACAAGCACTAAACTTATCTTGTGGCTCTGGCTTCACTCTGAAGAAACAACAAAATCTGCAAAGATGGATCAGATTACAGAATTTGCCATCAGATAGAAATGCTGTAAGCTCATAGCAGAGAAAAGATTTTTTATCAAACTCTTGTGGCACTTATGAAAGTTTCTTTATCCCTTTTCTTTTATACCTGTTAACAGTGCAACACGAATACCAGTTGTTGACAGTAAATAACTGTCAAATTAGAAGTGTGAACATTCAGACTTCTGAAATAAACCACAGTCTTGTTCTTGTTAGATCACATGCTATGAAGAAAAAAGTAAAGCCTGTTATTTAATAGGACATCTCAGTACTGACCAATGAAGCACAGTAGTAGTGTGGTGTGGAATTACAAAACACATGTCTGAGCTTTATGAAAGTTGGAATGACACCAACCTCATCCTTTCAAACTGTGGACAACTTCTTCGGTCAACACATCTGTGTGCCATTAATATTTTGGAACTACTTTTGGACTGGAAACAGAAACTATGAGTGTCCATTATGCTCATATTTTCTGTTATGCTCAACAGAAAATATGTTCTGCTCAATATAACATGTTCAGTGCCTCAGTTACCCCGACTTAAGTTGTACATACCCAAAATGAAACTATATGGGTGTTTCACCCTTGAGAGGAGCTCCTGCACCATCTCTCAAAAACAAGAGGCCATAATGAGATGCAAAGGACACAGCTGAGTGAGGAACAGGGGGAGAAAGAGGATAAATTTAGACTGTGGTCTGAAGAGCTGGAGACCTTATAATGCCGTGTGGTCGCTTGGTTGGCCACCATGCCTGGCAGACAGAAAGGAGTGGAAACCAACCTTAAGGAGGATAATATTTAGTCTGACCACAGACCCTGACAAATAAAACACTTGAAAATGATATGAGCCTCAAAAACGACAAAAACATTCTTTCCTCTTGCTGAGTTAATGTATTCAGCTAGCCTGGGTGGATAGGACATTTTCTGTGGTATGAATTAAGGTTAAAATGGACCCATTACGCTCATTTCCAGCTTTATATTCTTATTTTTGGACTCTAGTGTAGCTTTGCGTGACTCACATTTTAAGCTACTGGTCATTTATCTTATACTAGGTCTTGGTGCAGCCCCTGGGATGATCCACTATCCGAAACAAACAATTTAAAGTTTCCTACACCCTCCTTTTAAGAAAACTCTTCTGATTGGTTGTCCCTTGCAAACACAATCTGAACGATCTGAACAGATAAAATAGTGGATGCTCATAACAAACACTTGAGAACCTGACGGTAAGAAAGAAAAACACGACAGGCAAAACTACCTCTTTGAGATGGTCTGCGCTACCCCAGGAGGCTGACCGCTGGTGAGGACTTCCCTGATCTGCTCCATCATCGATCCAGAGACCCGGAGTCTGAAACACAGATATATACATGCTGACACAAACTCAAACGTTACATAACTCATCATTTCCCCAAAACATAAATACATTTGCTAGTGATATGCATTTCAAATGTACCGTGACCTCCTGATAGCATGTCTTATATTACACAGGCACGGAAAGTCCAATGTTGTGTGCAGCTGTACTGCAAAAGAGCATGGGTATGTGCAGAGGGTATCCATCCATACGAGAAAGTTTTATTTAAGACAAAAATGTGCTTCTTCTCAATAATCTCAATTATCTAATTTGAAACACCTTCGACACAGGTTTGATGTGTAAGCATTTCCAGGCACTGGCTTTAACTACAAGATTGTTGACCTTAACATATATAAAAAGATTCTTTTTTTTTTTTCCATTTATCCAATTCCAGGTCATGGAACATCTGGCATAGGCTCCAGACTTCGCAAGACCCTGAATAGGAGAATAGGAAGATGCAGGTTTAAAGCCAAATGGATTGAGCAGAGGCTAAAGAGTGGGCTGGCTAGCAAGGCAAGGCCTTGATCTTAAATTAACATCTTCAGGGTTTCAAACAATGTACTATAACTGTTTAAGTACTGAATATTGTTGTATTTGTATGCATCAAATAAATTCTTGATATAACGACCTGCAGACCATCTGATTATGTGTCAGTGAGCGAAATATGCAGCTGAATGGTGAGATTAACCAAACAATAGATTGTTATTTATATTACTTAAATGTACATTAAACTGCTACAAATGATATATGTGCACAAAGACATCCACATATACAGAATAAATACTTTCACCAAACTGTACTTACACACACACACACACACACACACACACACACACACACACACACACACACACACGAGAGGTAAGGAAATACAAGCTCACACGAAGAGCTCTCTTAAAACCTCACCAAACACAATGATTAGGTAATAAATCCCCTCATTGTGAAGTCAGTCAGGATATTCGCAACAACAAAATAAATAACTAACTTTTAAAAAGTCAAATGTTTAGATAAGCAGTTGAGAAAGATGCTTGCTAAAAGCAGTAATGATTGCCGTGTGTTTAAAATTAAAGTTGAAAATCTGGAATCAATGAAAGTCAGCAAAACAGTCATGAGATATCATCCCTGAGGAAACTGTTACATTCAAAAGGCAAAACTAAAGCCATTGCATGTTTGACTGCTTCCATTACTACGCCGACTTAAGGTAAATACTCTAAACCAGTGGCAGGGGACAAAATTCACTTTATTACTTGCAGACTACAGGAACACAGAATACAAGATGCTTAATTCTAGTCCAAAAACCAGAAACCTACCAAAGAAAACGTTGTCAGCAACAAAAGCATTTTCACGGTTTCCACGTCCGCACATTTAGTCGTGAAAAAGTTTCTTGGCTCATGTAAAATACAGATTTGCTACAGCTGTGCTCTACAATGCCCAGCCTATACCAGATCAATGAGTCTACAGAGAAGTTTTGTATCATCAGTAAACTTTTTTTTTCGTAAACTTATACAAAACATTCCCTACAGGAGAGCACACAAGCATTTCTGTGTCACTGCACAAGTCTTTCAGATATGTTTAGCGGAAACAAGAAAACAGTTAAGTTATGCAAATTAATGCAAAAACAGAAACAGACTGAGGATGTTTTATATGGCTGTTTGAAACCACATACTTCCCCCTGATTATGCATATCAACACAGCCTCTGGTTCTCAAACAGCTGATGTTTTATCGACAGCACAGTAGTATGAAGCAACTTAAATGCCAGTGTCTTCACACTGCCTTATGTCTGACCCCACATAAACAGAAAACCCTCTATGGCTTTTCCAACTAACGCACAAGCCTTGCCCTATGATATGGAATATCACACTGTGAATAATGAGGAACACCCGTGAAGTCGTTTGCGCTGGCTCGCTGGTGCCGGTTGCCTGAGAAAAGGACAGCGGATTAAATGAGCACTTGTGCTCTCATAAAAGGGACCACTGTGCTTGGCAGATGTATAGCTAGCCTTTAGCATTAACATTTTGTGCATGGGCTATGGAATCGCTTGTGCCGTTTGATGCCTCTGCCAAACACTGAGGGACTTGATGCTGCAGCGTAATCTGTTCATGCAAAATGCAGATTGGTTAGAAAGGGCACAGAGACTGTGTGGAGCTTTGGACTCGAGGAAAAACTAAGTTCTCACAGATGTTATGTGACGTCAAGGAGGACCTGTAGCTTATGAAATCTGCAATGCTTTTATTGGCACTTCAAGGTATAGTCTCATGGGAATGATAATTAGTTTGCATTTTTCATTAGTTATACTTATTCATTAGTTATAATGCACAGTTTGGTGTTAATTTGTATTACTTCAGTTATGGTCATTTAAACAGTATCAAAGGGAAACGTGGTGGCAGGCTGAAAAACTGAATGCCCTTGTCAGGACAGGAAGATATTTCATGTTCCTTAATCTTCTTGAGGCTTAAATCACCTTCATTCTGATTTGTGTTGTTCAGGGGTGGCAACAAAGTGCTGCGACCACAGCAACCTTCAGTACAGGAAAAACAGCTTGCAGTAAAAATCATGACACTGAGGTGCGAAGTTGGCCTGAAGCTAGAGCCCTCACTGTTGAGCAAATGTTTAAATGTTGGCTAACAAACAAATGTAAGCGAGTTCACAGGTTCAACACTGTTTTCAACATAAGAGGTCTTCCAAGTGATTATGATTATTATTTTTTTGTTAATGATAAAGAAAGCTTATTACCAGTCAGTGGGCTAAAAGATGACACAGTGAGGTCACAATATCATCATTGTTTGATATCTTAATTTGCAATTTAACTTCCCCAGGGAAATCATAAGATATGGCAGTTACAAAAACCACAGGCTGCCTCTCTTTATTGACTCTGTTCCTCTCAAACAATGTGTTAACAAGAATACCCACCTTTATTTACCTCAGAGGGCCTTTTATCGTTTCAGCTCCGACTTCCAAGCCTGAGCAGTGTGCCAGGTGTGGTGCCTGATAATGTAATGCTCTACAGATAAAACCCAACTGTTACTGCAGCCTGTAGCTCGCTTCCTATTGTGAATCACACCCAAAGGGTTACATGCAGGCAACATCCTCAAGAATCCAGCTCTGTTCCAAAGCAGGAAATAATGACTGGGCTTCAATAGAATCACAGTGGAATTTGTGCTGTTTTGTTTAGATTACATGCCGAGACATGCGAGCAAAGTGCCGCTGCTATAATTTGGTGCATTTTAGAGATGCAGAGACCATGTTCTCTGACTGGGCGAGTTGACTTTATGAGTCAGTAAATCAAAATCACTACAAGAGACATCAGTTTACATTAAGCGTCTAGGAGGCAAACATGGAAAAAAGTTACTGATTAAAACGTGGCATGAGATAACATCCAATAAAGCACTCTAACACATGTTTCTGTCGAAAAGCCTTTGTACACCAAGGCAGAAGTTGGATGCATGTTAACATTAAGCCACCTCAAAGCACGAGAAACAGCATTTCTTTTAACGGCCCTTTGAGGCTTGCTCCCAAAGTGAGCCAATCCCATTAGGGAGTGAAATTTCAAGCAAAAATACCATTTAATTTTCACCAGTTTCTACAGAACTGTAATTCAATGCTAGCTTTAACTGGTGGAGTCTGTGGTAGAACTTGTTTTCTTCTACAGAGAGCTTCAACAGCTTTTGTATTTGGCTTTGGTCATTTTCTAATTACAGAGTAGAAACTGTGCGACTAAGGTTTAACAAAACGACAACCAGTCACAAAAAGTAAATTCATCGACACTCGCTCTGGCAGAGAGCGCATCGGGTGGTAGCAGCGTATTATAGCCTGGATAGTTTTGTCTTTCATAACTTCAGGATGCTTCCTCCCGTATTTATTGTGTTGGTATGTTTTTCAGTTTTGATTAATTAAATTGTAGTTTTATTAGTCTGTTGCTTATCACTAATTAGAAGATGTATGTGTGTGTGTTGCACCTTCACACTTTATGGATGCTGATTGCTAACAAAGTTTGTTAGCCTTAGTTTATAACTTAGCATCTACACTCCACCCAAATATGGTTACATCAAAAAACAAAATGGCAGCTGCAAAACGCCAGCGGGTGATATCACAATGGCTACGTCCATGTCTACCATGTACATGTGAAGTCTCAGTCAAAGAAAGAAGCTAAAATTCATATGAAGCTGTTCAAGATATGAAAATAACACAACAGCTTGTGTTGTACATTTTCAATTACACATAATGCTAATGAGTCTTTTCCTGTCACGTAGGCCCAGAATGTGCACACATATCAGCGGTCAGCTGGTCATCAGCTCCTGCACTGTGTGCAAAGTGCAACTTTTAATAGAAGACATGAGGCAACACAAACTGATCAGTTTTGTCTTTATGCTAGTTCATTGAGGTTGACTTGGTGTGTCAGGATCCTAATCTTCATACAGACATTCTCTGTGTTCTGTAACCACAGGGCCTAGAGCACGCAGCCCTGTCCCGGAACAGTGATTAGCATATGTATGGGCCCTCTGCTCCTAAACTCCCACACAAAAGGCAGGCGGGCCGTGTAGCCACGAGGGCCAGGTGGTAAGCAGTGGGATTTCTCCTCGCTTCAGTCATAGCCTGGGGGACAGGTGCAAACAACTTCACCTCCATGCAGGGCTGAATTACAGCTCAAAGGAGAGGCTGACTTGAACTTGTGCAATGCACAACAAAAGAGTCTGTGGATCCTTTGTGTGCTGCTTGCTTCTGTTGTTGTCTCATAAAAAGAGCTGGGGCCAGGCACAACTTGTTAACAGGAAGTGGTCTATGACTATCCTTCAGGGATGGTTGTGCATTTAAGAATTTGAAAACATCCAAAATGTTTTTCATTTTTTCCACAGCTTCTAAAGACATAAATCTTAAATTGGATTTTTATTTTAGCCTGCTTCAATCAGATTTTTACAGGTAAATATGGTTAAGACCAAGGCAAACATCACAGAGTGCTTAAAACCCCCCACTAAGTCTAAAAGATGGGTCCATTTATTAACATTAGTCAAGATCCAATCACTATCAAATCAACTTTCCATTCTTGCCCAGTCTGTCCAGAATGCACAGGAACCCTGTAATTAGAGATGTTTACTTTGCACATAGCCAGCTCAAGAAACTTCGTAGGACCCACTCACCACTTCCTCAGCCTACACACAAAGAAATGCAAGGAGAATGAGGGGTTAAAGGGATGAAGCCCATGTAAATGAGCCTCGGCGGTCTTCATTCAGACACATGAAAGGCTTCTGTTAGCACAGAGGAGAGCAGCCCTTGTCATGATCATACATATTCAATATTCTTTCATAACAGAAACCCTCCCCCTACAAAAAAAGGCTCTTTGAGTGAAACTACATTTAACACTGAGTCACATGGCAAGATTAGTAGCTGATTATGTGTGGGCAGTTATCCAGGAATACTGTGGTCAGATTCAATGTGGAATCCATGCATATGCCTTATGAAGTGTTATAATGCATTAAAATGTTGTGCTTTCTGGGAATTTCAGACTATTCAGACAACTCTGTTAGGCCTACACTGGCAGCCGACTCCAGACTTCAACTACCAGATTAATATAACAAAAGTCTTTCGCCAGCACCAAGCACTATGACAGAAACTATGAAAGAAACCAAAAAATAGTTTTGGTACTCATGCCTGCAATTATTTGCTGGGAAAAATCATTAATTTGAAAAGTCCTCCTGGCCTCATGGTTGACAAAGTGGCCTTAAAATAAGATTATAATATTTTATGTCTTTATTTTCCAGTCAACTGTAAAAATAACTTTAAAAGGGCCATAAACCACACTCATTTAGACAGATATTATTGGGGCAAGTAATTGTGCATCTCCACTTAAATGCAGTATTTTGACTCAACTTTTCCAAACATTAAAGACTCTTTCACCACCTAATATTGCACGTGCAAGCAAAATGTAACACTGCAGAGGCTTAATACTGAGTTATGATGCATCAGTTAAAAAACGTCAGCTACTAATTTCCTTCTTATGCTGACTTCTCTGCCTGTAGTGATTTTTTTCCTCCATTGTATCCCCTATGGCTTAGAAGATGACTACAAAGAGTCCAAAATTCCAGTGTAAATGGGATTGTGACGTAATCACAGTTGTTACAACAAATGCAGTGACCACATACAAAGCTGTCTTTGACATCCAACAACAGAAAAAGAGCTAAAGCCTGAGCTTCAAACTCACAAGAGTAACTTGTACATATGTCAAAATCTTTTGAAAAGTTGCCCATGTTTCATTTGAATAGTTAACTGTAACAGCATATACAACAGAACATTAGAAAATGATGCAAATATTTCCTAAATCAAATAATGATTTATTGCAGAATTGATTTCTAAAGTTCAGGGAGTTACTTTGGGCACCTCCTTGTTTCCAGAGAAAACCGTGTAATACATTTTTAAAAGAAAAATGTCCAGAGAGACATCAATTACAACACCCAGAGTTAATTTTGGCAGAAAATCTCCAATCACTAGGCTTAAAGGTTGATTAAATGCACGCCAGCATTGCGTAAAGGTTAAAGATTACTGTTGAAAAGAGTTAGGTTGAGTCAACCCCCGCAGGCCTACAGCCAAGGTAGGATTTTCTGAACACCGTGTACCTGTGTGGCTTTGTCTTTCATACAAGAAGGGTAGGGTCCATGGGAGTCCCGAGGCCACTGGCCAGTGAGGTATGGCCCTGTGATGGCGTCCAAGGAAGAAGCCCGTCGAATGGCACTTGAATTCCTCACCTGTAATTTGGATCTTTCTGCTGTAAAGTTAGAAAGAACAAAGAAACAGAATTAGACACACACGCATGCACGCTGGCATCAGTGCATGTCATGATGTGCAATACTGCCAGACACCCTGAGGTATCTTTTGACTCTTCCTTGCTGAGTGTGTTAATAAGTTTCAACTGAAATGCTAACATTTTAGTGTAACAAATCACTTACTGCACAAATGCAACCAGGAACATGAAGCCATATTTTGAATGACAAACCAAACCCAGTAGTTACATTTTTATCTAGAAATAAAGGAGCATGTAAATCGACGTCAGTTATAATCAAAACATACTGCTTTGATTATAAAAAAAGCAAAAACAACAACAAGAAATGTAATAAAACATGGCTTCAACTAACCAAATGAGTTTGTGTACCAATATCTTCTAGTTTTGAAAGTATGGACAGTATGATGTGTTACAGCAGAGCAAAGAGAAGGCTTGCGACCTGAGGCAAATGTAAATGGCTGAGCAGCAGTATCTGATATTATGAGAATAACCTGCTATGAGCTGGAGCAGTTAAGCACACGCCACCCACATAAGAACTCATAAACAACCTTTTAAAAAAACAAAAAACAAGCGCGTCCATGCTCACAGGTGTACACACGGGTGATCACACCCACAAACTACACCCTTTTTGGCTCCTACCTCAAAGCACACTGTGTTCTGTTGATCTTATGTGCTGCACAATAATGTTTAACATTTAGTATTTACTGTCATATTCCCATATATCATTGTGATGTTGTTTATTCTATTACTCTTGTTCTCTTCTGCTTGCTTTCTTTTTTCTTTCTCAGCAGGTGATTGATATATGCATTTTTTTTCTCTGCCCGTTCTGTTGGTTTTTGTCTTTTGCCCTTCTCCCCCATCCCTCTTCTCAGCTGTTTCTCTTTCCCTCTTTTTTTCTCCCCTTCTTTCCCCCAGTCAAGTCTGTCCCGTATTCAGTAAGTGAAAATAAAATAAACAATAAAAGGTGAATCAAATGGACCATTACGGCAAGGCTGGGATGGTCAGTTTGGTAAAGTAAATCCGTTGGGCATCTTTCTTTGCCTTTAGACAACAATTCTGATGGCAAAAGAGCCAAACGGGACAGGCCAAAAAAAAAAAAAAAAAAAAAGAGAATAACCTGCTATGAGCTGGAGCAGTTAAGCACACGCCACCCACATAAGAACTCATAAACAACCACAATGCACATCAATACTGCCTGCATTCACTCTGCATTCCTGCAGTGCCACGCAGTTAAAAACAAAAAAAATCATGTAAAGGTATAAGCTCGAATGTGCTTAGAGACTGCATTACATTTATTAGCCTCAATTATACTTGTAGTAATTTCTAAAAAAAGCAAGTGTACATTCTTTCTTTCATTCCCATATCAAAGGCAGGGTAAAGTAACAGAACGATGAGCAGGAAATATGCTTGTTTACTTTATTCCTTGCCTGAGCAGGCTAGGGCAAGGGCCTTTCCAACAGACACACAGACTAAACTATCTCCATGAGGCACCTCTCTCCTACTAGAACTACACAGCCATTCATTGTTGCTCTTTGTTCGCAGAATACACAGGCCTACACACCCAAAGGTATTGCCTAAGTAAGCTTACTGGGCTACAGTAAAAATTCCCTGAAGCATTCTAGACAAAGGAAGCAGGCTAAATTTCTATCAATATTTATATAGTCCAAGCCAGTGCTCTCAAAACTGGGATTGTAGTTATTTTCCATCATTTCCCCACTTGCCAGACTAGAATAATCTCCCGATGAGAAAAAAGAAACAGTATGAAAGAAGCCAAGACATCAAAGAAGTCTATCTGCTGATTTTTTCATGGGTAAAGTAAGTGTATGTCAAATTAAAGAATTATTTTCAGGTTGAACTTCCCTTCGCAGTTCAGACAGCAAGCTGTGATGAAGTCTTTGCATTTCCAGGATGGTGAATTATTAGCTGTAAGGCAAATGTGATAACAAACATGTAGTTCTCTTTTGCAAAGTATAGGAGAACTGTTCGCCCCAGGTTTGCACAGGGATGCGCGAGACTGGTTGAAGAGAAACTTTGGTTAATTTAGCGTGATCTACAATTCTACTCCTTTTGCGTGACAATTGGCAGGTTTTCTAGGTCATATGATAGCAAATTGAATGCGTTTGGGTTTTAGACAAAACAAAAGACAACTCAAGACCTTCTCAGGCAAGTGCATTTTAAGAATAAATCACTAAGTTTTCCTATTGGTACCAGGCTTAAAAAGAGAGACTGTTTCTTAGACATGGTTTAAGCCTAATCCTAGTTTAGAAACCCTTGTAATTGGACACTTAGGCTTAATCCAAGTTAATATGGCAAATCTACTGAAAGTGCCAACATGTATCAAAAGTGAAAATGCACTGACTTTACCATAATTTTTAAACTGACATCAATTAATTCAAAGTATTTAGTTGAGTTTGAAAAGCAAAATGCGCTCCGATTTTTCCTTTTTTAAATCACATTGAGGCACCAGCTAAAATCTTATTCTCAACTTGCACGTTGATAACAAGGATAATGGATAACCTTGTACTGGACATAAGGACATAAGCATAGGGGGATTTTTATTTTGTTTGTTTTTAAGACATAAGATACAACCAGTTAATTAGTTAATGCAGTGTTGCTCAATTATGGCAAAAATAATCCCAAATACTTGGCAAATATAAAGTATCTATATGCTGCAATAGCAGCACCTTTATGTAAAAATACACATTTAGCTAACAAATGTCTTTCAGACAGAAGATTTATTTTAAATGCACAGTAGAATTGATTTACCTGCCTGATTAAAGCAAACTGCTTTATGTTAAAAATAAACAAAAAAATAAATATAAAGCACCCTGGTGGAGAGTAAATCTGAGATTTCAGGGTGCAACAAAAAGTAAAGCGTAGGGTGCTGGAAGGCAAGACGACATCGTCAATATTCACAAGATACCAGAGATTTAGTTTCAACCATAATGAGAGGGGAAAAAAAGCAAATAAAAATAATCACTTAACTGCACAGCCCTAAGCTAATATATATCTCCAACAACCCTACATGTGTAGAAACAGTTATAAAAGGATAAATGGAATTAAAGAAGTCTTTAAAACACTAAAAATGAGAACTAAGCTAATGGTGGGCTAATGTATCCATTGCTGTGTGTAAACAAAGTAATGCTCTTCTGTATGTACAGTTCAGCATGGGGGTGGGCAATAAAACGAAAAGATAATTATGACAAAAAACTTTTCTTCAGTGAAAATTTGAGATACAGTAAATATCATTTGTTTGTATTCTTTAACACTTGAAGGTTTTGAATGGGCAGAGTTAAGGTTTTAGTTTATTATATACACTGTATTTAAAATGCAGCAGCATGGAGATCTACAGTACATTTATCATGTTCAGCTTCACACATTTTCCCTTAGGAGTAAAAAATGTATTATTTATTTTTTTTAAAAGTGATTTGATTTTATATCTTTATATATCCACTGACGGGGAAAAAAATTTGCGATAAAATTTTTTCCCCCCATATCACCCAGTCCTAATTCAACGTCCTGTTCCAAAAACATCACGGCTGTGATGATTTCATGTTCTGATTGTACTGTGGAAGCAAAAATTGTATAATTGTGTGCTAGAAATTCTCAAAGTGACGTGACATTTAAGACATTGATCAGATGGCGGTGCAATCCTGAATAATAAAAACAAAAAAAAAACAAACAAAAAAAACAACCCGCTGGATCAGGTGACAACGTTTCAGTCCAGCTAGCAGGGAAACTAATATATAATGGAGGACATTAAAAGCAAAGTGGCAGCAGTTTGGCTAAAAGGGAATTGGCCCAGTGTATTATTTTTGGAGAAGCCTAGTTACATTTATGATAACAGAACGTGTTGCTGTCTGGTCCATATCTGGTACTTATGTGTGAAGTTATGCACAAAAAGAAGAAATTAGCATGACTATATATGACAGCAGTATGCAGTAGATGCTTATTTAAATGAAACTTCTGCAAATACAGATTTTTTCAGTTTTACTAAATAACGTAAATTTATATTGTTAAATATATGCATCACATTGTACTTTACAAAGCTAGAAAATATTTAACACAATATTTTAGATGAACCTTATGTTATCCTACATAAAAGAATGTTTCTCACTGTGAGGAAGAGAGGGGAACCAGAGGTTATTAATTTAACACCAGTATCTGATCATTACAAAAGCCAAGGTATCGATATCTATATCTTACCTTAAAAAGGGGGCGGGTCTGACAATTTTGAAATTTAGCATTTGAGCATGCACTGCCATTTCACACAATGTAAATGAATAGATGATAAAATTAAGTGTGATTGACATCAGAGTTTGTAACTGTGTGTGTCTTTGCAGGCTGAGAAATTGCTTGTTAGCACAAAAAACAGTAAAATAAATTCAGATACATTAATATAATATAAACATTATTCACATCTGAGTCCAGTGGGTATATTTCACAACAAGCTAGTATGAACAGGTTTGAATGCATCTCAGTGAATGAGGAACATATGTGCTAACAAATCCCCCATTTATGTGTGTGGACTTAAGAATGAGCAACCTTTAGATCAAAGTTGAGGGTAAACTTCCAGGTGCTTCAAAATGTCACATGCATAGAGATGAAAGTACAGGAAACAGTGCAGTTGTGCTACAGTCCACCGATTCAGACCACATTCATTTTCACATTTGGTCCTACTCTGCAGTTTGAATAGCTGACAATGAAGCAGGGCCATTTCAGCACAGCTGGCACTTTGACTTTCATTGTGGGGACAGTGTGGTAAAAGATGATGTCATGTTGGTGAACCTAAAAGGTCATAAGGTGAAATATAATACTCTTAACTCTGTCCACCATCATCAGGCTAAGATCTAAAAATCATGTGAACCAAAGTCCATCACCACACCCGTGGCACTGTAAGCCACTTTGGACGGAGTTTTCCACCAAATGGCAAGCATTATGTCTATGAGTGGGTTCAAAGTACTACAGTGTATGAGAAATTATACACTGCACAGACTATTGCTGTAGTCAAATCACACTGAGCTGCAGCAACGAAAGATAAAGTGAACAATTTTTGCTCATATTGAGGGCTTTTCCTGGCTTAAAAGGGGCCTTTGCATGGGGATGACTGTACGTGAACGCCTGACTGGTCTGCAAAGCAAAAAGTCTGTTACTTAACGTAGCAGAAGTCTATGCATTTTGCACTTGGACATTGGATAAACAAAAAACGTATTTTAGGTTTGAGTAAACTACCAAAAAGCATGTTAAGATTTTGTATACATGCAAAAATTTTGATATATTAACAAAACTCAATTTAGTGCCACATGGCATCCACATTTACCCCAAGTATTCCTGACCAATAAATGCACTGTACTGGAAAATACCTGCAAACATGTTTTCAGGTGTCTTTAAAGAATTACTTTCTGAAATGTGAAACTATAAGCAAAAGTGAAAGACAAACTTAACCCAATCTCTTAAAATATTTCTTTTTTAATTAAAGTTCCATTTTCAAAAACAGATGACTGGGCTGTCTTATTGAGTTTACTGTGATTAGAATTTGCTGATCAGTGGAAATAAATATCACCTTCACATGGACACTATTTTACACTTTTTTTTTTTCAAGAAAAAAAAATCATCTCTAGGAAACACTTTCTATACATTTTATATAGTAAGGCTGGCATTACCACAAAAATAATAATGATGCACTTTATTTCATAAAAACAAACAAAAACAAAAAACTGGAGTTCAAACCCATTCAGAGGGCAAACTGGACTCACTGGTGGACAAGGTCTGGCCTAGGCTGCATGCCCGACACCATGTTTTTACACTGTAGATCAATTTCTATTGATATTTTATGTAACAGGGCTAAGAACTGGCTTAAGGTCAAGGACATAAAGTGCAGCTCTAGAAGACGTGAGCTGTGAAAAAGAAATCCGACTATAAACTGCCAAAGCTTCAACACACCGACCCTGCCTTGTATAAGCGAGCAGTCAGGGAACAAAATCTAGACTTTCGGGATCACTGCAGACTACATGTAAATATTGTATACAATCTTGCTGTTTTAAATGGGGGGGGGATCTCAATAATGCGAACAACAATTATTAACCCTTGGCCCATACTTTTCATGGACAACACTAATAACTGTATTTTTCAAATTAAATTACACCACTGACCAGGATGCCGGGTAATGCTAGCTAACAATCTGCTGGGAGGGAGTCTGTTGTTGCTTTGGGGATCCGTGAACACGGATGGACGCTGAAGAAACAACAGCAACAAGACTAATTTTGCATCATTTCTGGTCATGCTGCCTCTGTGCCAGACTTGCCCTGGAGGTGAGGTTTAGGTTGCCCCACCCACCCACAATTACAGTGAACCAGGTAGGACAAAGACAAGAGTACTCAAGACTGACAGTTGTTTTGCATGACGTCCATACAATTTGTGTCACCAAAAATTGTAATTTGTCCAAATGGATTTTATCATGAAGCTGAACTTCTTAGTGCTTATGTGGGAAAGTTCAGCTAGATGTTAACTGTGACATGACCCATTAATCCGTGAATTTCTCTAGTTCTCTAGTGTTGAGTGTTTTCACCTTCGTTATCCTGGTGAAAATAGTCAGGGGGTGCATATGACTGTGACACTACTCGCACAAAGCCTCGTCAACACAAGTTACTATCCAGTGAGGACATCCTGGATAATCCTCTGACACTTAAACAAAATTTGCTTAAAAAAAAAAAAAAAAAAAAAAACAACACCTTAATGCTTGATTCATTGTGATCTGAAACAGGTGGCTGAGCCCATAAACTCATCAGGAAAGTATTTACTGGGGTCAGGAAGGAGAGAGGTTTTTCCATAGACATTTATAGAAGCGCAAGTCTATTTGGAACCACAGTTATTGCCCCCTGGAGGTCGTTAAAAGAATGCAGATATATCTATGGTCAGTGTAAAATACTGCATTGGTGAAGCATTTCTAACGTAACAGGGAAATTCTGCATACTTGTCACTAATGAGGTAGGTCACACAACTTCAACATTAATGCACAACTCTGCTAGCTCACCAGAGCTACTTCACAAGGAATGTGCTACTGTGCTCAGAGCTCATAGCCCTTTTTACTCTTCAAGTGTAACTCATCAGATCATTCTCTAGGCAGAACATTAGACTACAGAGAGGCGGCTATATCAGAGCCAAAATTTGTTTTACACATTTTTTTAAAAAAAATAAGTACACCAGTAATTGGGGTAAAAAGCAAAAAAGCTGCATATGGTACCTGACAATCAGCCAATGCCCGGAAGAAACTTTGCCTGACACAAAAAATGATTTGACTTATGAATAATGGGCTGATTAACTTCATTCATTTCAATCTGTCTGCTTGACAGTTTACAATCATAAATGTCTGTGTTTTACTTACTTTTGTAAGTGAAATAAAAGTGACAGGCATCTTTGTGTCATATCTTTATTTTAATGATCAATAACTTATTCTGGCAATCTTATCGGTTATTTGTTTCAGTTGTTTTTCCACCTTTAAATTGATCTATATGCCACATTTTTCACTTCCGGGAACCATGAGACCACTTGCTGATGTGGCCCATAGTACTTGTCATCTGACGCCTCACAGGCGTGTTTGTACTGTGGGGTCACATCCGTGAACGAGGGTCAAGCCTCTATCATCATCACCACTGACATGGGACACTAGTCTAGGTTAGAGGTTGACTCTCTCAGAGGACCGAGGTATGCATGGCATGCCAACAGAGCAGGGGATCAACACCAGCTCAGGTGAAATTCACCATGCTTGGTAAAGCTGCCCACTCAGTTGTTATTGAAGAGACTTAGTTTCCTGCCTTGCATGCTACACTAGTCAAGGCTGGAGGTCATCTCATTCAAAGAACTGAGGAATGTGAAACACGTCACAAACATTAAATTCCACACACTACTCCATAATAACTATCGTGCTGCATTGAGAAAAGAGGGCACCCATTTAGTTAAAGGTAAGAGGGAAAATCTATTAGAATTTGACAAATGGAAGGAACACTGCCCCAGCTGCTGAGGCAGGAGTAGTCACTTAGGTTAACCAAAGCAGAATGAGCCTGTTTTGCCTCAATATACAGGAAAAGCAGGCCTTTCTTATCACAGAGTGTTTCAAACACTAGCTTGACAGAGCGTGGTTAGGAGTGTTTTTTCTACAAAAACACAGGGGCTACAGAAAAAGTAGTATTCTTTCAGCAAAAAAGAAAAAGTGCACTGCTGGCCTGTGAAAGCATACTGCTACAGAAAACCGGCCACAGGGTCAATATTTGGCAGGAGAAGCAGCCAGTTAAATAAGGTTTAGTCAGTGAAGCACTGGGTGCTGCCTAAACTCTCATATGCTCCTTCACTGCATCTCCATATCTCTTCCAAAGATCAACTGGGCATGACATGAAACAACATAAGGCCAGGCTCTGCTATCCATGTGCAAGGCAGCATGGTGAGGTTTAGCATATGTTCAGTGTACATGCATCTATGTATGGAGTGAGAGTCAGTCTAAGCAACACCTGACCATTTCTCTCGCGTGGCTTCTCCTGGGAGTGACGTGGCCGCTGTTATAACTAAAATCAGGTCTTTCTGCCAATTCTCTCCTTTCAAAAGAGCAAATAAAGTAAAGGAGCCAGTATTTCACTCGACCCTCTTTATGACTGCATAACTGCACTTAAAGATAGGCTTAATGCATAAAACCTCCTTCAAAGCAAGTGCCAGCCTGACTCCAGACTTACTTGTTACCCACCCCAAAAAAATAATATGCGATCACATTTTAGCACATTTAATGGCATGACTATACACCACACAGTGACAACATAAGTTAGGCTATCAAGACAAGTCATCCTGAATCAAACGCACGTGGTGAGCATTTGTTGACCCAGCACAGACAAAGTTGCTGAAAATCTTGTTTTTACCTCTGGAAACTGGAGAGTCTGGGGGGCAAGACGACTCCTTATTTTCGGGGGACAGTCTTTGCTTAGCATTTGCACTTCCTGAACTGAGTGTCGGACTGGAGGGGGGGCTGGAGCCCCGGCTGTGGCTCGTGGCTCCTCCGCACAGGGTCTGTGGCCGCGTGGGACTGCTCTGACCCGCACGAAGGAGCTGGTAGGGCACAGTGGCACGGATGGGGTGCAAACGGCAGCTGTTGTTGTTGAAGGAGCCGGGGGAGCCCGCATTGCTGCGTCTGACCCTCGGCTGCTGAAGCGAGTTGCTGGGGGCTGACATCCTCAAAGTGACTGTAATTCTTATCGCAGTGGGGAAAAAAAAACACGTACTGCCAAAGTTGCTGTTTTTCTGCAGAAGGAGATGGTGGTGGGGAGAATGGGATGGGGGCGGTAAGAGAAACATTAGCTTGTTAGCAAAAAACAAAACAAAAAAACAAAAACGTTAGCTTCCTTTAAAAAAAATCAGCTCATTCGTTCGAAGAAAAAAGTAGGTCAAAGACGTATTATTACGGGATAAACTTACCTGTTAGATACTAACAAATGCCGTCGTAAGCTGCAAACACAACATGGGCAACTTTAAAAGTTGTTTTGTAATACTTCTCATTACGTTTAATTCGTGTTTTCCAGCTCTCTCTGCGTCTTCCCCATCCTGTCCACTCACTCTAAATGACAGTTCTTTCTACCAGACTACTGGCTGCTGCCTGTGGGCGGAACACAACGCTCAATTCCGAGCGTATGATTGGACACTGGGGGTGTACAGTAACGGCGCTGATTGGTCCAAATTTATGTATTGACTATATTCTCAGCCAATTATATCTGTAAATATTTTATCGGTACATTATTATTATTATTATTTTAATTACATAAAGAGCATATAGCTCCAAAATAAATATTAAAACTTTGAACTAATAAAAACTTGTAAAATGACTTCATGACATTATTCATTATTTTGTCAGCTTCAGATGTAATTTCACACTGAGGTGAATGGCTTTTCCTGCAGGCACCCTCTGCACCTCTTTACAGGCAGTGTAAACTTAGTCATCAATTTCAGCTCCACAGGAAATTTGGACCACCTCAAAGTCTATATTTATTAGCTGTTGTCCCTATATGACTCACTTAGCTCCTTATTTTATTGTATTTAGATTGTTTTGCAATCTAGATTTTTTTTTGTTCTACTTTCTATTTAACTGGCAATATGAGAAGATATTTCGATACATTTTGTTACATTGTATTGCTTTATTGAGCTACTTCACATCATTTAGTTTGTCACACCCAACCAGTTTATCTTAGCCTCATTTAGTGCACCGCCCACTAATCCAGAACCACCTTGCTTTGAGGAAACAGTGCTAAACACTGCAGCACCATAACTGTTAATCTCATTTATCAAGCGGTTTCCCTTTTGCAGAGGACTGGAAAGTTTATATCTATATTTGATTTTAAAAAACATATATATTTATACGAATCAACTCTGAGCGGCCTTGACCTTGTTTCACCTACTTTCCTTGTCTCTGTTAATGATACTGTGCATAAGTGACTTGAGAGCTTGCTTATGTGACTTGACTCAGGTCAAATTCCTTTTATGCTTAAAGATATTTGGCAAATGAATGTGTGTGGTGAGACGGTTGGTCATCTGTTCCTTTTCCAATGGCAGAATCTCACTCTCAAACTTCAGGCCAGCTCCAGATGACAAAACATCTTTATTCCACGACAACTGGCCAAACTACATTTGTTATGTTTAGAAACATAAAAGTGAAAGTTCCAGAAAAGCAGCCAACTTGGAGTGGAATTATTTGTGTGCAAGCTCTTGTTTAGAAAATCGGGATGCTCAAAATCTATTGTTTTTTTTCTTTCTCACCATCTTCCTGAATGCACAGATTCTGTGGGAGTTCCCATGGGAGAATAATGAGTGACTCAATGAACAGAAAGAGTGAGCATGTGACAGAAAACCCACGCTAACTGCGTCTATGAAACATAATAATGTAAAAATAAGCCTTATAAGGTTATGGAAAAACACCCCCATTCAGCAGTGCTCTAATTTGTCAGTCAGAATTTATTTCAAAGGGAAAACACAAGAAACAGTGAAAGGATGAAATTCCAGCCAATCTGTTTTCGGGATGCTACACGACTTGCCAATTTGTCAGCTCCACTCCAAAACAGTTCACAAAAGGGCACGCAGACTTATAAACCTCCCACACTGAGAAAAAGATTCTGGTGAAAGCAGCATACAGTAGTTCCTGTGCCCCCCTCCCATCACCATCACCACCTCCTCCTCCTCACTCCATGACTAAGTGATTTAGCCAGCTCTAGTGCAGACCGCCTCTCACTTACAATGCCTCCTTGGGTTAGTGACTGTGCGGGGAGGGTGGCAGAGAAAGAGAGAAAGCCCATTTACAATGTGGTTTACACACAGCCGCTCCCCCCACCACAGACAGCGCCCATCCTTGGATTGATGTGTGGTATGCATAGTTTTTGGGTGCAATTTGGACACCAGAGGGAGAGAGAAAGAAAGAGAGGGCAAGTGTGTGTGCACAGGGTGCAGGAGGGGGTGTGCAAGGCTCGGGCTCTGTTCGCTCGCCCTCTCTTTGAGTCAATAGTGTTCCGGCAGCTGAGGTTCTTTATGAGGGGAACAATCTGGAGGGTCTTGTCAGAGTGCCGAGCAGCTGCTGTTTTCTGGGGCGCTTCTTTCATAGACCACAGGCCTGGAGTGGGCTGGTGAATAAAGACGCACCCTCCCCACACTCTCCGCCTCACCCATCACCACTCCTACTTTCTCCAATTCCTCATCCTCCCCTAGCCACCCCACCCGCACTGCCCCTGCCCTCCACAATGCCAGATGCAGAGTGGCAAAGAGGAACATGAAGAGAGCAAGAAGACGGTTATTGTGTGCTAAACTCCCCACCGTCACCCGGGGTACCGTCCTTTACCCCGAACAATGCTTTGATGAGGTATGTGAATATCCTTTGTAACACAGACGTTATACAGTACAGCGTATTAAAACAAGAGCCAACAAATGTAGCTCAGACATATTGGCACCTGTGATTACATCTTTACATTCTGATGTGTGAGTGGAAAACTTTTTTTTTTGTAAGAGATCACTATAAATCACAAGATTCCTGATTCAGGCTAAACTGGAAGAGGCTGAATGCAACAGAGCCTCTTGTGTTTGATTTTCATTAGCAGAACATCGAGTGTGCATTCGCTCCCTTTCGGTCATTGATTCAATTAGTCAGATCAGTCACACACACTGCCTCCCTTCTTAATACAGGGCTCAGTTACAATGTTACATTCACTAGACTATATAACTTAACATCATTTCATTCTATTCAATTCAAGCAGCCCGTTTAGAAAAGGACATCGCTGCCACCGTCGCCCCATTGTTGGCTGCCGATTGCAGAGGTGAACCTGCTGGTGTTTGGCCTCAGTTCCTGACAGGCGTCTCCTGTTTAGCTGCTGTCTGAAGGCACAAGATTCCCTGTAGTGTCCAGCTGCATGCATTTACACGTACACGCTGACACTGGGCACTCTGTGTGGTCTCTGTAACACACATATGAAGGTCGGTTAAAACAAAACATGCAGGTAAGTGTACAAAAGCTAGTGTAGAGTTTGCACAGCTCTCTCAGCTCAGAGAAAACAAAAGAGCACAGCATGTCTGTCTCTCTGGATTTTTGATAATGAAACTGTGGTTTGGAGTATGTGGAACAAATTCCTGTAATTTTACTTTTAAATGTAATTTTAAATAAAGCAGTGAAAACACTGAAACTGGTATTACATTTGTAGTAGGAGATAACAGCAGGCAACTTTTTGAGGAAAACTAGAAAAAGCTGTGAAACATGCATTAGGCACGAAAATGAGAACAGGTTGTGGTGCAGGAGGCATAAATACACAAAGGACCAGAAGAAGAACATATTAGGTGTATGAGGTACACATTTACCCTTACAGTTAAGTAACAGTTAAAAAAAATTAAGTTCAGAACAAAAACTTTGCTTTCCATAATAATCACTGCACTGCAGACACTCAGCCTACAGGTTCCAACATGGTAGTGCAACAATGCTACGCCAGAGCTAATTTCAGTGACCAGTAACTTCTGCCCTAGTCTTCGTCAATGACCATTTTCTTCTGACAAAAAAAAAAAACAACTAAAAAAAACAAAAAAAACAAGGCGACAACTAAATAATAATTTTTAAAAAACTAATGCACGAGGGAGCAGGCTCAAAAAATTGTGGTAATGTAAGCTGCTCTTGTTCGTATTTGCGCTGTTGTTCGTCCTCCAGGTTAGCTCCCCTGGCAGAGAAGACAGAAATCACAATATGCACAGACTTGGCTTCACTCAAATACAAAAACACAGTTAAAAACAATGAAAAACTAACAGAACTGTTGTTTGTGCTTCTGTATGTTAGCCTTGTTTTCGTTGCTTCGTTTGGGGTTTTTTTTGCTTCTTCCTCTTCATGGTGAAATCTGCCATTGTTCCCTTTCTTGTTAAAGCCAAATTTTAACCACACAGCATTCTACCTATTCATAGTGTCTGAGCAACTTCTGCCTTCAGTAAATTCCAGCAATCTTTTACACCACACAGCCGAAGAGCTATACAAAGGGAACAAAGACTAAAATAAAATTTGGTTTCCAGTGTAATGCGAGATTTATTTTTAAATTATTTTGCTCACACCGAGTATCTATTAGAGCTGTTAAAAAGTGAACTGATTAGCTCAGAAGTTAGTAGGTTCAGGCATCAGACTGACTTTCTGGAACAGCCATCCCCTTCAGATCATCTGCCTCAATAACTGCATTTAAATCTTGACTGAAGCCAAATTTATTCTAATGTCGGTCTACGTCTAAGTTATTAACTGTGTCTTTTGTTGATTCTTTGTCTGCCCCCTTGTAATCTGTAATACCATTTTCTAAGTTGTTTCTAGGATGACTTCCTTTTTTTTTTTTTTAAATCACATGCTGTGCACCACTTTGGTCAATGCCTGTTTTGTAAATCTGTTACATAAATAAATTGACCCGACTTGCTTAAGTGCTGCATATCTTTCAGCATTCATTTAATTTTTCTACCTCTTTTTTTGGCTATGATTGATTTTGTAAAAGTACTTCATATGACACAATGCAAAACTTCTTAGCAAACTTTAAGAGAGACTGTTCAGAGGTTATTTATTGTTTATGTTAAAGAAATAAAAACATGAACTTCAGCAGCAGATGCGTCTGAAGAGTTTCTGAGCACATGCATCCCTCCTACCTGAACCAGCTGAGCATGTGGCCAGCATGGCCACCATGTCGACAGTTGTGACACCAGGTAAACCAGTTATTAAACTGAGCCAGTTTGTTCTCCCTTGTCAGGTCCACTTTTTCATCTGATTTACCAGTTCCTGCAAAAAAACAAAAAAGAAATAAAATATCAGTAAAGTTATAATGTTATCCTATTATGAGCAATAAGGAGAAAAGGCTTGACACTAAATGTCCAGGTGCTACCTGTGCTTAAATGCAGATCAAAGTCCACACATTAACTCAGGTAAATGCTCAGTTAAGTGTTACAGCCACTTAAGCTGCTCCAAGATGTGTGCCTGTTACTGGAAATATCGGCTGAGCATCTGTCCACATAGTCCAGTTTACCTTGGCAATTGGAAACAGGTGTGCCCATGTTCATGAGGCAGAGGGCACAGCGTGGCAGCGGTTTCCTGCAGCCAGGGCAACTTGTGACTTTTGACTTGGTGGGTGAGCCGCTGACACCATATTGGCTGAAGCCGCGGCCTTGGTGAGGTATTGTGGAGCAGCTGTAGGAGATGGACTTCCCACAGAAGTTGCAGCTCACAAACACCTGCCAAAGAACAAACACAAAGGTCGGCTGATAAGACCCGGTGAACATGAAGGTAAAACCAACAGCCGCATGCAGACCAGCTGTCTGGATTTTATTTTTAAGGAAGAGTGAGATAAGTACTTGATAATACAGCAATAATTCCAACAGGCGTAAGAGTGATTATTGGAATTTCAGCAATGCAATGAAGCACTGCCAAGATTTAGCTTAGATGTAATCACATGTTAAAAAACCCTTTAATACCAGAATCTATTGAAAAAAACATTAATTACTTAAAAAAAATATCAACCAATGTGGAGTATGCATAGTATCAGGAACAGATTTCTCCAATACAAAAGGAGAAACAGCACAGACTATACTGACTATACCACCAGGTTTTATGACAAGAAACAGAGGAGAGCTGTGGGTGTTATGAGCTTGGTACAAACTCTACTTGTAGTGTAATAAACAGCACAACCGTCCTACTTTCATATAAGGGTAGTTGTACGTAATACAGTAAGAAACAAGAACAAACACAGAAACAAGACAGACTGCTTTGAGCGTGCAGGTGCTGGATCACGTCACGTGATTTTATGACAGGACACTTTAACACTGTTTTACTGAGAGAATAAAAACGTATCAAATTTCACCTCTAACGTTTTTTTAACTAAACAACAACAACAACAACTGTACGGTGATGAAATATGTCAATGCTGGTACTAATATCAAATTTATAAAAACTGGCATTTCATGGGTTGACAATAGCTTTAACCCACTTCATCTTTCAAATCTTCCTGAAACAAAGCAAAGCGACTGAGTCGATTCTTTGGGATGACACTATAGTGCCAAAAAAAGACTGTAACCATCCTCCAATCGGGGGATGTACAACTTGTCCTGTCCCTCCATGGTTGAAGTCTGTAAAGTCCAAACAGCAAAATGCAGAAGTGACAGAATCGACTGTTCCTGTAATGGCTGTGGTTGCTCTAAAATCAAGTACTAGTTCTATCTTAAAATGTACAAAAAAGCCAGGAAAGCCTGGTTTTTACAGATAGTTTTACCTTAACAACAACTGTAAAGTGGGTGTTTTACTAGTCTGTTAGCACGAATTTCAAAACTTCAAAATACACAAGTCCAAAACCACGAATCAGGTCAATGTGGCTACTTCCATCATTCATATACAGTCTATGTTAAACTGTTATCATTTTCAGATAATATAATGTCACCACGGAATCAGTCAATAACTTGATTTTGTGATGAACCACTATACCACATTCTTTCCCTTCACATCTCAATGCACAGTTGGAGATGGCACTCCCTCTCTGGTTCTTGCTGTTTTTAGCATATTTCAAACCTATGCATTGAGCGGTTGGAATCTGAGATGTGGGTGAAGTTACACTATATCGATTTCAGCATTAAATCACCTGGGCTAGTGGTTTGGAGCTGGGGTCCAGCTTGCCTCTGTGGATATCAAACTCAGCTCGTTTGTGCCAGAATCTCCAAGCGTCCAGCAGGTTGCGGTAGTTTTCAATCCAACACTGGACTCGAGGGTCTTTCAGCACTTCGCCCGGAGAACCCTGTAGAGAGAGATTATTTAGGCTTGTAAGACATTTCAACTTCAGCGGGGGTTCTGCTTGGGAAGGCAGCCATGCCCTTTCTTCTCATCTCTACTAGTTAAATATGTATGTGAGGTACGACATTTCTGTAGCTGTAGGCAGCTTTTGTCTTTTCACAAGCAGGTTAGAACAAGAAAATAAAATGAAGAAAACCCAGAGAGCTGTTTTACAGCATGAAAGGTTACAAACCTGTTCAGCCACTTTGATGTCTCTAGTGTTACTGTACCAGAAACAAGTGCACAGCAGCAAGCAGCTCCACCGAGGCTGTTACTTGTATTGTTACAGTAGGTGTTAGCTGTGAACTTTCACAAACAAAGAGGCAAGTTTTAGCATGTGCACTGATCTTTCAAAGTGTATGGTCAGACAGACAGCTCCTTTCTCTTTATTTGATGCACTCTAGTGTTTGTTTAATTATGAGAGTAGTTCACAACAGCCAGAATGAGAAAATTAGAATGAGGGCAGCATAGTTTTTAGACACAGTGGCAGCTTTCACATATGCACTGCAGGGACAGGGTTGCACTCGAGAATGCAAAAGTCCGATCATATCAGACTATCTGATGTGTGGTTATATTTCAGGGCATTCACCACTGCCTCCTTTGTGCTACTCAGCTTCCATAACTAAACCACATGTAGTACTTATGACACATGTAGTACTTATGCAAAAAACATCCAATTCTGGATGTTTTTGCATTCATATTAGTGTTTCTCAAACAAACTCTGTGAGAGCAAACCATCCAAGTATGATGCAAGAAATTAACACCATCTATCATTAATTTACTAAACATGCTCGTATTTTGAAAGTTCAGTCACTGCCAACCATCTTGCTCTGAAATATCCTCCTTCCAGCTGGTGGGCCACTCTGACCAGGCCAGCAGGTGGAGAGCTGGTTGACATACACCGACATAAAGCTAACTTGACAGCAGAACAGAATAAGAACTAACATCGCCAACTGCAGTCCAAAAAGGTGGAACTGAATTTTTTGACACAAAATAGTTAAAAATTAAAATATGCAAAATGCAAAAGAAAGAGAATAAATTGTGAGAATAAATTTCCGTACAACAATCAGAGCGCAAATCTGTGCCAAAAGCTATTTGCTCAGTCTGACGTACTTGTGTGTACTGGTTTATTTTGCTTTGTGTATCTGTGTGTGTGTATTATTTGTCTGGCTGACAGAGCTACTGTTCATCTTGACAAAGAAACTTATACAATAGAGGCTCATTCTCAAATCTCATGTGCCCTCTCCATTCTAAGCAGGTTTGTGTGAATGAGTGTAAAAATAAGCAGTTCTGTGTAATTTGTCTCTGTACCTTCAGCATGCAGAAGCTGGCAGTCTGGACATCACCAGTTCGGTCCACATAGCTCTCCATAAGATCCACGCCATCTTTAGTTAGTCCGGTGAGCAAAATGCCCTCCAGGTTGCCCGCCTCCTTCATCTCAAGGGTTAGTCTGTCTATGTATCGTGGCAGCTGCAGCAGAGATCCAAAGTTAGCAAACAGCGATATATTCAGACTATATCTGCTGCTGAAAGCTTCACTCTGCAGTTACCTGTGCATCATTGAGAAACATACAGGCAAAGGCCACTCGGTCTCTCACAGCCACGCTGCTCTCATACTGAAACACAAACAAAGAATCATATCTTCCCTTTTAATATCTGTCTCTCTGTCACTATTTGGAGGGGGTGAAGCTTCAGTATAGTGGATACTTTTTACATTAAAGAGTCAAAGTCTTCCTACTGAAACTGGCACAGAAAACTGTGTTTGTGACCCTGTTCTGACCCACAGTGCTGCGAGAAATAAATCATCTGTGACAAATAATCAATTCTCAAAGCAAAGATGGCAAGAAACAAAGTCAAAGTGACTGCATAAATCCTCTTATCACTTTCTGCCAGGAAAAGGTCTACAGACATAAATAACAGTGAGAGGAGCCAGAGGCCAGAATCTGAGCAGCTGCAGGAGGAAAAAAGCAGAAACCAACACTGTGTTCTGGGCACAGACTCCTTTTTCATAGAGGTGTTTTATGACGGAAACGTAAAACATCTTTTCCTGTGCACCTGAGGATTTTCCCACTAAACACCACTGGAGTATTACCCGAGTATTCATCACTGCATTAAGAATGCCTGACTGCTTTTATGAAGTGGGAACAAAAGGGCCACTGTTGAGAAAAGTGTGCTTAGAAAAAAAAAAGTTTTTTTTCTAGCGTTCAAATGTTCGTGATATTAAAGAGATCCAATACCAGCACGCCATCGTAGGCTCCAGGCTCACTGGTGAGAAAGGCAAACATGATGCAGAGGTAGGGGTTCTTCAGCTGCAGCCTCAGAGAGCTGCACATCTCTCTCCACAGGGACGACTTTTCGTCAGTGTAGCCTGACAGAGCCATGGCAACCACATTCAGGTTCAGGTCACCTGTGAGTAATATGAAGTGAAAGAAGCAGATTTATTTACAGTCTGTAGTCTTCACTGTAAGAGCAGCACATCTGAAAAAGAGGATGAAGCTATTTTCACAAATGAAGCCAGATTAATGTTGGAAAAAACATGTCAGAATATTTTCCACAGTTGTCCTTTCGCACATGTAGCACCCAGCAGGAAGTAATCTGCTTCGGACACATCCTCACTACTGGAAATGTTCGGCTCAGTTTAGGGGTAGAGCTTGCAGAAAGCAGAACACTTGACACCCACTCATTGGACACAAATGGACAAAACATTGGGAAGCTGGCAGGTTAGGTCCATTTAAACTCTGCTCTTACTGCAGTGGGCATTTTAGTTGTCATACATGAGGTAATATGTAAAAGTGCTCACGGCTGCAGTGCATGTGTGAAAAAGGTTATGGCAGCTGTTCAAGGTGATGTTTTATTGCTTGGAGGGGGGAAAAAGTGTCCTACTTTTCTTTTTTTTAAGGTTAACCTATCCAAAACCAGCTCCATATCCCTTTTGTTATACCGTGGGCTTTAGTTCAAATTTAAACTGCAATTTCTTGCTAAAGAAAAGAACTTTTAATGACTTTGCCTCCCAACGTAAGACCTATCATAAACCCTAACAGAAGTCTCTATACAACACAGTTTTTATTACATATTATTACCTCTAGATATATGACCGGGTGAGGCTCGGAAAATACCTAACTGAACTACTCTGGTATAACAAAATGTTGGTTTAAGGTTGTACATTGGAATCAATACATTGTAAGTTAGAGCTGCAACGTTGAAAGTCCTGAGATGGCTCTGTTGACACATCTTATCTAATGAATCACCCTGTCAGTCTTACTCAGGAAGCACTCATTAGTGCACACAACAGAAAAGCGTTTGACCTACATTGGTGTAATTTTTTTCCTCAGTTAAGGCGTGTGTAAACAGCAGCCTTCTCTCTCCATTTTCATTAAACTTGTGTAAAAAAACGTGTTTCCTGCTGTTACATTAATGAAATTCCCCTTTTTTCAAAGACTTCATTTCATTTTTCAAGAGTTTGCTTGATGTCGAACACAATTTTCATCAATAACTGCTTGTTCAAATTAAACAAGCCAACATGGAAGTAATAGAAAAGCTGTGATTAGGATTTTATCATTGTTTTCTTACATTTTAAAGGCCAAACAATTACAATTACATATACTTGATACATGTACAGTTATGTAGTCTGTCTAAAGTATCTCCCCTTATTAAATTACTTTCTCTCGCCTTCCTCTCATCCCTAAAAGCTCACCTTTCTCTGCCATGGCTCCCTTGTTGAGGATCTGGATTGCCCGCCGGATGTCCAGGTTGAACAGAGCGACAGCAGCCGCCCGCTCCCACTCGTGTTCCTGTTCCAGTGATCGCAGGAAGTTCTCCACATCTGTGTCAGTCCCCCTGCTGATCCAGCCACAGAGCCGCAAGGCAAGGCAGCGCTCCTCGCTGTGGTACCGCGGCACATCTGTCTGCCGGTCCGAGCCACTCCAACACCTGCGGCTTTCGATTGTCCCTTTGGGACCACAAACACAGGAAGTCAGTTTTTCAGTGTATGAAATTTCAAATAAACACAGTTACTGTGAAGTGTCCTGTGGCACAGACAATCAGTTGGTTATTTGTTTTACCTGAGGTTGTCTTGACAATGTTCTTAATCCCAGAATAAACCACAGACTGTACGTTCCCCTGAAGTTTTAGCTCCATATCCTCCGCACACTGTTTCATATGTGATACTTGCATAGGAAACAGTAACAGTGTGCAGTCCATGCAACATAATACAGGCACATAACAAGGCATCTACAACATTAATCATTAATTATTTTTGTCCTTTGAACAAGGACAAAAATAAATAATGTGTTAATATTTTTACTATGGTTATAAATCGTTTTCATTCATTCATTTTTTTCCTAGTTATTCAAGCCTTGCCTAGAGTGACATTATGTCCCACCAGGGGGCGCTGCCCCACATTTTAATCTATCACCATCTGAGGATGTTCAGAAGCATTCAATGTATTTATTTAACCTCCTAGGACCTGGCGTCCACATATGTGGACATCACATTTTGGGTTATTTAGACCAAAATGCTCAATTTTGCTCTACAAGGGCCCGATATCCACTTACGAGGACATTATACTGCTACTGTTCTATCAAAACTTTAAAGGAATATCCTCATATGTGGAACTCATTTTTCTTAGAAACAAAAATTAGGTTAAAAAAAAAAAAAAGAAAATCTGGTAATTCTTTGTTTTTACATTCATCAGGTCCCAATCAGCCCAAATATCAAAGAGAAATTAAAAATGCATGCCGTGACAGAGTTCGGGTCTTAAGAGGTTAAATGCAACCAAAAATGATTCAAAACCTAATTAATCAGTGAATCAACATTAATAACTCAATTTGGAAGTAATTTTACAATCCTTTTTGACTTTACTTGCCAAATGTTCGATAAGAAGATTGAAAGCTCTCGAAAGGTGTTATTATGCCCATTATAGGCTTTATATGATAACCTTTTTAAACATTGAATTCTTTACTCAACTAAATTAAAAGGTTACATTTTGATGTAATAATAATAATAATAATAATAATACAAATCTCTACTCTATATAGTCTTTAGAGGAGAAACCTTCAGATGAGGAGAACCATCATCAGAGCAATGAAGCACTTCACTGCTGCTTTGTAAAGTAATAAAAATAACCTGCCCTGCATACAGTTTCAACAGGTGGCTGACTGTTTATCTCTGCCATTAAACAGATTATCAATAAGCCATCATGCAGCTATTTCCATCATTTTATCACCTGAAAGGATATAGAACAGATCATGCCATAAAGACTTAAGTTGGGGATCCTTCCCACCCGCCAGCAAATGGTTCCTCCACACCTGGACGGTATCATGTCCGTACCTGGACTGAGCCCTTTCCCTCATTTTAGTAGCAATGTCTTTCTCGATCAAACTCTCCACTCCCTCAGCTGAATCCTCAACACACTCGTACAAGTGTCTGCCACACGCCCACATGAGAGAAGTTGTGGAGCTCCATGCCAGTGAGATACGTTCAAACACCGTGAAGTCAGTCATGACACGGTTGGTTGCTGACACCACCACCATGCGGTTCTGGGAGGACTGGTGCCAAGCAAAGCTGCCAATCTGACTTTCACAGGGCTGCACACTGCGCTCAATGATGGTGGGCTCCGTCTCATCACCTATGGGCGTGGGAGTGTGCTGCATGTCGTACAGGCGGATAATGTTGCTGTCACGTGTCAGCGTGGCCAGTAGGCCAGTACGGGTTGGACACCATGCCACCTGAGAACAAAATGCAGAATTTTATCAGCTATAATAAGAAGACTTCTACTGAATAAGCATGCCCTGACTGAGCTTATATAAACCTTTTTAATGCATCTTAATCTTGTTTTTGATATCATTTATTCCCTCTTTTTTCATTTAAATGAAACAGGACTTGGTGATAAAAAAAAAAAAAAGTAAAGAGTTTAAAATTATGTGAGCATTTCATCACTCTGTCTTTGAACATTTAGGCCAGGGGTGTCCAATCCAAGCCTCGATGGCCAGTGTCCTGTAGGTTTTAGATGTGTCCTTGATCCAACACAGCTGATTCAAATGGCTAAATTACCACCTCAACATGTCTTGAAGCTCTCCAGAGGCCTGGTTATGAACTAATCATTTGATTCAGGTGTCTTGACCCAGGGTGATATCTAAAACCTGAAGGACACTGGGGCTTGAGGCCTGGAGTTAGACACGCCTGATTGAGGCAATCTAAAATTGACAGGTTACAAACAAGCTGACATCTTATTTTCTCATAGAACCAGTGGTTCTCAGAATGTGGGGCATTGAGCAACTGCAGGAGAGGCATGGAATGACCAGAGGTTATTCCCTGAAAAATCAATCTGTGCCTCCCACTTGACCCTGCCAGAATCAGCTAACTGGTACAACAATTTTAGTATATGTAATGCAGCCACACAGAATAGTACCTTAATAGTAAGAAAATATTTTGCCAAGTTACAAACAAAAAAATTTCCAGCATCTTTGACCCTCATAACTTCATGAGAAAATGAGATAACCACATGAAAATTTCAGAGATAAAAATAAACAAACTGTGTGTTTTTTTTAACTGCAATTGAATCAACTTTAAACCCACTCATTGTCATGATTTTAGTTCCTTAAGTATTTTCAAATTCCGGGTTGTAAAATATGATCATGTCACATCATTTTTGACACAGGAGTCACAGCCAGATAAGAAGCCATATGTCATATGCTATCACTTGTTTTTAAACCAGCCACTTGTCATGCTGACCTTTATTTCACTGAAACTGAACTTGCAAACTTTGCGATGTTAATAAATGCAGAAGGCTGAACATTTACATGGCCAATACACAAAGCTAGTATATTAGTGCATCCTTATTACTGTGGCCTTTAGTTCGTTTTCTAACAAACACCATCCTACCTTTGTGAGTGGCTTGGGCTGCTCCGTCAGTGTGAGCACAGGCTTTTCAAATTTCCTCAGATCCCAAATGGCCACCTGCCCCTCAAAGAAAGAGGCCACGCGGTCATGGAAGTGCGGGTCAACTGTCACACCTTGGATGGCTTTTGTGTTTACAAACGTTTTCTGACTTGTGTTTCTCAGGTCAAATATTGCCAGGTTCCTGTGCATGCCTGCCAGCAATAGCTTTGGGTCACGGAGCAGCCAGCAAAGCGAGAGGCAAGCATCATTCTGGCCTAACTCATACAATGGCTTGGTCACCACTGTGCTAGAGTCCAAATCGACAGATGAAAGGCGAATCTTCTCAGCTGCTACACTGGTCTCTGGGGACAACTTACTGCTGATGTCCCATATGAGGACAGAGAAATCTGCTCTGTGCTTGTCTAACCCAGCAGCCAACAAGTTGCTGTCCACGGGATTCCAAGCTAAAGTGTTGCACTGGCGGGCGTGTTTGGGCACAAACTCTTTCCCCACCAGCTCTTTGCATGCAGAGTTGTGGCTCTGGCCCAAGCTGGTAAGCACAACTCTGCCGTTGGCTTGGCCAACGGCAAGTAAACACTCCGGCTCGTGCTTGGGGTACCAGGCCACACATTTCATATAAGGGGTGTCCGAGTTGATGGCCAGTAATGTAGCAGCAGTTTCCTCGGAGAGTGGTAGGGTGCCAGCCTTGGCTTCTGTGCTGCCCACAGGTCCGATCCGGTACAGTCCCAGTTCGGAGTCGCAGATGACGTAGCGGTCCGGGTGGTGGGGGGACCACAGGATGTCGGGTTTGGAACCGCTCATGATTCAGACGCTAGTAGATTTTCAGGGAAGTTTAACCTCTCCAGCCTGAAAATACGGCAGATTATCACACAAATGAGCAAATGAACAAAGGTCAGAGACTGCGCAGAAATATTAGGCAACCCCCGAGTGCAGTGGTCGCAAGGTGGACAACAGACAGCTCTGAGAAATCTTTTTAACATGTTAAAGTAATGATACACTGAACCAAACCGTCAACATAACCTGAGCTCTGTGTGGAAGTGTAGCACAGTTGGTTTGAATTTAACGCCCAGCATGTTAAAAAGTTGCCGTGGGCAGTTATAGTACTACTTTTAAGTTTGTTGACATGCTAGCTAAACTAAGCTAATGCTAACAGGTAAAGGGAGAGCAAGCGCGTGACCGTTTCGCTCGCGCCAGTTTAACCAGCACTCGAAAACATCTGTTTGAGCACTTCGAGAAGAGGTTTTACTTACATAAACACAACAAAGACGATTTATAGGAATGCACGAGATACAGCTTGAAATACACATGGCAACCTGGAGCCAAAGCGGATGTTGTGTGTTACACCAAAACACGTCCGTGTTATTAGCAACGTCAGCTACTTCATGTTCCGCTAAAGATGTGGTTTACCAGCAGAGGGTGCTAAGTGAATAAAAAAGAAAGAGAAAAGACGTCAACGAAATCAGACAGTTTTATATAAGGAATTAGGCTATTTCAGATAATCACTATTTAAGTTAATTAATTTATTAAATATATTTAAACAATACGAGTTGAGTTGTCGGACTGACAATGTTATTGAAATGAGGTCGATTTCTGCGCTGTACAAGAGTATCATACGACCACAATTCATCTGCTTTTCACATTAGTGGGGGAGAGTGGAAAAGGCAAGAGAACGAAATTCATTTGGGATTTTTTTTGCACAACAAGCTATTTTCCTTAGTAACCAACCCATGATAGCCAGAAAACTGACAAGTTTGTTAAGAAAAAAAGATGCCGAGAAAAAAATACTTTAAGATTATTTTATCTCTGCAAACTAATGTAGTTTGCTTTATTTTATGTTGGCAGTGGTTTTTAGATGCATTATTTATGGGTTGGAGTGATGACTATTGCAAATGCTATTTATCTCTAAAATCTAAATGATTTTAGTGCACGGACTCAATGCGCACAAAAGACTTTCATGGGATCCCTTCTGTCAGGCATGAAGCGCTGCACTGGACTAAAATGTTGGAGCTGCACCAGGGAGGGCCCCCGGCTACAAACACTCTCACACACACAGCACATCAGCTCATGCGATGGTCCTCAGTTTATCTCAGTCTGGTTTATAGGGACCCCGGGTTCTGCAGAGAAATGCCTCTCAAAGAGCTGACTGGACTACAAACACTGGCTGCAGCTAAATGAGATTCGAGGTAATAATATATATATATATATATTTGCTTTGTTTGTAAAACTTTTTTGCAAAGTAGTGAACCTCGTGGTGTCACAGTTTGAATGGCAACTTCAGGTTTTTTTGCACTCCAGTCTAGGTATGTTGCTGTGTCCTTTTCTCAATCACCTGGCAGAGGTTTAACTTTATATGAAGATATTGTTTAGATTCTGCAGCATTTGTAACTTATTAACAGAAAAGTATTTGCACAGATTATTCTGGTTTTACACACATTTACATATTGTTGGCACTGTAATATAGTAAGTATTTGAGAAAGCGCATTATCAGTAGGAGGAACGGTGTCATCTAAGCAAATTAATACCATTAGAATTGCTGCCATTTCTGTGAAATGCAGAACACAGCTCCCTTTTTTGGGATCTGCAACTGGGTGTGGTTAGCAGTGTCCATGATAGTAAAAGGAATCCTATTAAAAATGAAATAACCCATTGTGCTTTCATACACTGCTTTCCCCCCTAACATTCTCCTCTTTTCTCTGTTAGGATGTTGCTGAAGGGAAACCTGAGCAGAGGAGTCGGGGTCTGCCTTCTGCTGCTGGCTCTCCTACACAAGGCCACAGGCCAGAGGAGAAAGACAGGGCGCAGGAACAACTACAGGCTGCAAGATGAGGGAAGAAATGGTAATTTTTAGATGAGGTCTCCACATGCTGGTGGTGAAAGTCACTATGTTGCACTGAGGGAACAAATTGTTGAGTGAGGGATGGTGAAATCAGGCCAGTGAAATGGTTGAGTCATCAAATTTTAAGTAAAAAAAAAAACTACACGAGAATTTCTTAAGTCATCCACCCACAATGCCTTCCTTTAAGTGTCTTTTTTTAAATGTAAAAAAAATGGATGGATTATGGATGGATACATGTGGCAATTTGATTTCATTTAGTACAAAAACAAACACCACTAACTCTGATCCCATTGCAGCTGAAGTGAGGAACTGCAACTAAAGTAACTGTAAGTTCTAAGGTTGGAAGTTGACAATCTGGGGTCTTTCACTTGGTCCTTGAGCCTTTACTGGACAGTTTTAGTAATGTAGAACTACTCAAAACTGTTGCTTTAATTTTCCACAAGATGCACTTACACTGACTTGCCACAACATTAAGTCTCTGTATTTATTATTTATTGTGTAGCTTCCCTTCATGCTGCCAAAACAGCTCAGGACACAAGACCTTTATAGGTCTCCTGTGGCATCTGGTATTAGGAATTTGGGAGTGGGTATTTCCCCCGAATCAGGTTTATTCCAGAATATTT
This sequence comes from Aulonocara stuartgranti, assembly GCF_965226115.1. Taxonomy (NCBI): domain Eukaryota; kingdom Metazoa; phylum Chordata; class Actinopteri; order Cichliformes; family Cichlidae; genus Aulonocara; species Aulonocara stuartgranti. The sequence goes on along the minus strand of NC_138947.1, from coordinate 5,980,679 downwards.
CATGAATTCATGATTACACGTGAATCCACAGCTGTTTGAAGTGTTGCTTGAGACATTAGAGCACTTTTGATAGTGTAATGGATACATACCGACTGCTGGCAGAAGGGACTGAATTTGTGGACAGAAGTTAGAAAGGTGTCAGAGTGCCAATCCTGAAATTAGTCCTGTTTCTAATACTTCTAGCTTGATGTCAGTTTTTGTGATCTCCCTCTCAAGTAGGTCTGACATGTTCACTGGAAGTGGCATTCATCCTGGACAGCTCTGAGAGCGCAACCATATCACTGTTCGAGAAACAGAAGACCTTCGTGTTGAGCTTCAGCACCCGGCTCGCCATGCTGCAGGTGCCCAGCTGGACGATGAAGGTGCGGATGGCTGCGCTGCAGTACAGCAGCACTGTATCCATAGAGCACAGATTCTCAGCCTGGAAAGACCTGGACTATTTTCACGGTCAAGTCAGCACCATGAACTACATCGGTCACGGCACCTATACCACCTATGCCATCACCAATGCCTCACAGCTGCTGGTGCATGAGACCTCAAAGGACAGCGTGAGGGTGGCGGTGCTAATGACAGAAGGAGTCGATCATCCCCGTAACCCTGATGTGATTGCAGCTGCTGTGGAGGCCAAAGGTCATGGCATAAAGTTCTTTGCTGTTGGGCTATCAGATATTGCCCAGCAGAATAATGCCAAGCTCCGGGCCATCGCCAGCACACCTGCTCAGCAGTTTGTCCAAAGTATGCTCGACTCTCAGCTAGAAGAGAAGCTGCTCAAAGAGATGGTGAGTGTTGGCTTCAAGTAAAATGAGCTCAGGCACAGAGGTGCCAGTACAGAGTCGAGACACATCAGAGTGGTGAAATGCTTTTTTGGAAAACGTTGTGCTTGGAAATAAACTTCAGTTATTGAAGGACCTGACAAAGCTTACTGAATGACAAAAAAAAGCTTATTATAAAGACGCTGACTATAGATTCAGTCCAGGGAAACACAAAATATACTATATGAGTGCTACCACAGCTACTTGGTTACTTCTTGTTTTACTTTGAAAGTTTTGGAAAAGGGCTGGAACTGTGTACTACCTATCGAGTTCTACCGACTATTCAAAGCTTTATCTATGCCACATCTTCATACAGTTAACTTAAATGTCTCTGGAAAGTTTGAATCCAGAACAGACTTGAGATAAGGTGACAGCACTGAAAATGCCACGTCCAGACGAAGAGAATCAACCTTTCGGGATTTCCTGTCTGGGTGGTTGAGCATGCATCAAGACGATACAGGAGAAAGTTTTCATAATATTGTTATGTAATAAATAAATTTATATTAAAATATCAATTGTCCACATTAAACTTTATAGTAAAACCTCAAAGTCCAAGACTAAACCAATCATTTCACCTAATTTACCTCAATTCTTTTACCACTCATAGAAAAAGTTTATGAATTTCCATTAAGGGCTATCTTTGTTCTTGGCTGTGCCATTGGCCTCAGCAAAGTAGAGTGGTGACAAGCGCTACAGTGTAGCTAACAATCTATTTTAATTGACTGGGTGGTTAAATTGCTTAGTAAATAGAGCAGAGGATGCACTAAACACAAGCTCAGCATTTCTACCCTAAAAGGTCATAAGTGAAAGTATCTTAGAACTATCAGGCAAACTGCTTGCATGCTAACTTTATGGCATTGGGTGGATGACAGGCAAATATTATAAAAGTATAACAAATAAAAATTTATAACCTCTTATCAGAGAGTCGCCCAGGTATAGGGTATTTCTAAATACCCCTGTGGTGACCCCTAAAGAAGTAGTTTAAACACAACAAGCCCTAAACGAGTCACTTCTTCTCTGGTTGGTGTTAAAAGAGGTAAAAGTTTAGCTTTTGACAGATTAAAGGTTTATGTACAAACAGAAGAAATTAACCTGTGCTTTGATGTATGTTTTAATGCTACATTACTCAATTTCTCTTTTTTGAAAGAGTTTAACAATCTTGAAAATCAGAGTTTGTCTTAAAAACCTTAACTGTAATTAAAAAAATAAAAGAAACCAGAATGTGACTGCTGTCACTGTAACACAAAGGTGTACTACTGATACCTATAATTCAGCAGCTCCTTCTAATAGAATAGGACATAGGTATCTGACATCCTGCATACTCTCCTAAAATTACTGACATCAGATGCCGTGTCTGGAACTGGGCTACAGAGATCATCTTCTGTTTAGTCTTGTTCATGCTCATGCTGTCCTTACAGCGGGTTCACATCTTAAGTAAGAGTTGTGTCTGCATGAGGGTGTTTTCCTGGCTGCTTTGCATTTTCCACAGCACCCAGAAATGTCAAATATCTGCAGGAGGTCACGGCTAGTCTGAGAGACTGGCATGGCTTGTTCTGCTTTTCATTAATGTGCCATTTTATTCAATCACATTTAGCACTTCCAAAACAGAGACAGCTACATGACAGAGGACAGTACCCAGTTTTACCAAATGTAGAACTTATAGAGCTTATAGAGGTTACTTACCTGCTATGCTGAGTTGGCACCCAGGCACCCAAGTGCCCCAAAAGCTTAGGTTGAGTTCACATAATTAGATTAATTATTATTTAAAAATTGTACCATGAAATGTTAACATTAACAATGACAGATTTTCAGTTTTCATCTTGTGCTCAAAGCCCAAAGTTGTTTGTTCTCATTGTTTGCTGTAGAGGTTTCTTTTAGCATATTGCATTTTTATATCTTTCTGTATGTGTTGTCACAGGGTAACCAAAAACCAGTTGGGGTTAGTTCACTGGAAATAATGATGTGAACACAGCTGTAGAGATGATTTTCAGGTTCTGTGCAGTACCAAGTGTCCTGCAGATAGTATTTCATGAAGAGTAAAACTACACACAAGTCTGAAAATCACTACTAAATTATTTGCATAGTTCATGGCAAACAGAAATATTTAGATCCTTTATCTAGATATGATGAAAGTATCCTGTTACAAGTTACAGACATGGGCAGCTGCTGACAACACAAACAAGCAATGTCGTTACATTTCTTCCAAGTACACTTGCAGAAATGGAAAAAGAAAAGACATAGTTGGTGTGTAGTGTTGCTTCAGATAAGTCTGTGTGGTCACACAAAAAAGAAAGAAACAGCCATGAAAGCATTCGCCAGAAGGCTTGGATTCACCTGTGATGTCACTTGGACCCAGTCAGATCATAGTGGAAACTTTAACAGGTCTTAAGGTAAAGGGGAAAAGTACTGACTTTAAAATACTTTAAAGTGGTGGACACATCTGCTGCCAAGCAACTAGCACCATTCCCCAGTGGGACTCAGACTGTAGATAAAAGATGGACGTAACTGACACATTTTTTTTATCTTCTGTTTTTTTCCACAGGGTGCAGTTGCATATGAAGGGGTAAGACTTAAATGGAAGTCAACATCTATTTAGTATGGCTAATGGTTGCACTGACTTTATAATATTTTTCTCGCTCTGATAGTGTCCACAGGCCCAAGTATGTCTGTGTGAAAGAGGAGAGAGAGGTCCTCCAGGAAGTCCTGTGAGTTTTCAGCAACTAAACACTGAGGAGTTTCATAAGTGGAAAACACTATTAGCTTTACAGCTTAATCATTGCTTCATCTTAAAACTGGTAATATTTCCAGGGTAGAAAAGGAGACCCAGGCTTCAGAGGGCCAGCTGGTCAAAAAGGAGCGAGGGTGAGTCGTGACACAAAGAAAGTCTTTCTAAAATATTTCAGTGTTTAATTAGTGGGCTTCTGTTTAAAGGGGGAGTCTGGGCTGAATGGCACACCTGGAAGTGATGGTCCACCGGTAAGAAAGCAGATTTGTCCCTTGTTTTTGCACAACTGCCAAACAGCAAGCATGTTAAGAGATGAAACATCGGTTTTTAACCTGTTTGAATTGTTTGCAGGGCCGCACAGGTTACAAAGGCAACAAGGTGAGTGACTGTGACCTTTCAGCTGCTCTGTTCTCACTATTGAAACATGTCCTCAGAAAATATCTGCAGGGTCTAACGTTGTGTCGTGTGGTCTTGTAGGGGGACAGAGGAGACTGTGGCACTCCTGGGGAAAAGGGTGACACTGTATGGTCATTTTTTTCTGAGATGTTTCAGTAAACACCCCAGACTTTATCCATGTAGTGACATAGGTTTTATGTTGCAGGGCCCAGAGGGTCCTCCGGGCCCACAAGGACCAAAAGGAGCACAGGTAGGAGTGGCCACAAGTCTCAGTTCTGGTTTTGTTTTATACTGAATTGTGACAATTATGGGCCCTGGTTTAAATCCCACATTTTTGTGAGGCTTTCCTGACTTTTTGTCTACATTATTCACACACTTGTGAATCCATGAAAAGAGAGGATAAAAAGATGTCCATGTAATTCATGGAAGGCAACCAAACCAACTGTTTATACAAGATGGAGTCACTGAGTTGTCATCCACTGTTTTGCGAATGGTATAATTCATCTTTAAAGACAACAGATTTTTAATGAATTTGGACTTTTTTCAATCACAAGCAATTTTCTATTTTTCAGTGTCAAAATTTAAGTTCCATTACTTTCAAAACTCATCGCTCAGGCTCCTGAAAAGTCGACATCCGACAGTTGGTATTCTCTTCAATATGAAAAATGGAAGTGGAATTTGTCTTTTATTCGTCTTTGCACTAATGGAATGTGAATATTGGATTATGGGTAATCCTGATACCATTGGGGCTATCTAAAGCTGTGAATCCAGGCTTGCAGGATATTATTCTTTTGCAGGAACAGACTTTGTGTGATGGGATTAGTGCAGCGACCTGGCCGCACAGCAGCACTCTTCCTCCTCTGTGCTACTGGCACAGTGTCAGTATAACCTTGTTGTTTCATGAGCTAGGCATGAGAATCGAATGGCATGAAAGACATGAATGTCGATCTTAATCCTGTTGTATTTTTTATTCAGCGGCAGTGGGTTGGTCTTGACCTGCAGATCAGTAACACAGTGTGGGGGCTTCCTTTTTGATTCATACATGACTGCTTTTTGTTTGATTCATTTGAGAAGTGAAATATAAGGTTATAGATTATGTAGGTTATAAATGAGTAAATGTGTATTTCTTTTGCAGGGAGCGCCAGGACCACCAGGGGAGGTGGGTCCTGAAGGCCCATCGGGTTCTAAAGTAAGTTTCTCAAGATGCAATGGATTCTCTGTCATTCCTGCTTGGTTGGACTAGCCTTTAAAACTGCAACAAAATCTCTTCACAGAGTTGATGTGCCACCCAAATGCAAATTGCAGGAACAAAAATATCTGAGCAATAGAGGAAATTTAATAGTTGATTTAAAGAGTCACAAAGAAAACGAGGCACCAGGGAGAAAAAACAAGAACCTGAGCACAAGAAACACTAACAGACATTTCAATAAAGATCTACATTGAACTACATATACACAGAGGGCAGATTTATTTGTGGTATGTTTTTAGTGCGATACAGCTGCTGAAGCAATACAACCAAAGCACAAACTGCATTGCATCCTCGCTGAAATTTACATGTTTTCAGCTGGCGATTGAGAAAATTACTGAATGTTTTTATACTTGGTCCTAATGCTGCTAAGTGTCTTTTACACTGCTGGAACTGCACCTCCTAAAACACAGATTAGAACACTGATCGCCTACAGGTGTAGACTATTTGTTCCCCAATCAATAGAATAAATTTCTCTTTGTTCTGGCAACAGCCCTCATTAGGCTACATAACTGTCAGCACCGAGCTCACTGAATAACCTTTAGTGTTTAAATGCATCAAGTTTAAAGTTTCAGAGCTCTAATGTGCACCCAGCTGTAAAATAAATGTATTAATTTGAGGTAATATGTAATGTATTTGATTGCTCTGTGTGCTGGTGATGATCACGAATTCATAAGATTCATGATTTTCTGCAGCATTACCCTTGTGTCTTTGCAGCACCAGTGATGGCTTTCGCTGTTATATGTTTAATATTTTTAATAGACTGTTTCACCCTTCCTTAGATAATGTGTCTGTTTGCAGTAGCTGGTTCTCAGTTGATCCATTTTACACCACAAATAAAATTAAATGACATGTGAAACAACCCACTTATGTGAGCATGCTCAGTGCTTAAAGCAGAAAGCCTGGGTGAACAAAGAAAACTGATAACCACTGTTGTGATGTTTCTGAGGTTTTAGGTTTTGTCAAGCCAGCTAACTTCAAGAAACTCTGGCTACAGTGAACTTGCTTCATAGCGTGACCCTCAGGCTTTAGACAATTTAGGGAAATAAGAGGTTCCAGGGGAGAACCAACAAAATAATAAGCCTAGGCTTCAAAGTATCCCAAAGGCCCAACATCTCCACTTTGGTCTCATCAGTCCAAAGAATATTGTTCCAGAAATTGTTTTTTAGATGCAGTTTTGCAAACCTAAACTCTGCTCCCATCTTTTTTTTTAGAGAATCTTCTTGTCAAGCCTTGTTTGACTTTTCCAAATTATATGGAGTGCATATAGTCCTGTGAAAACCTATATTACACAACTATGTAGTAAAGTTTTGGATATTTCCACAAAAGTTTCTAGAATTTTGTGAATTTATCCTTAAAATATAAAAACCCTGTTTTTGAGATACTGTGACATTAATCTCTAAATAAAATAGTGCCTTATCAACTTAAATATATATTTTTATTCTAAAATAATGCTCGTAATGCTGCTTTGTATTGAGCAAAAGCAGTCTACAAGGTCCCCCAAAGCTCAAGAACTCACTTGTTGCTCATTCTCATTCTTTTTCCATACAAACTCTTAACGATGTCCATATTCAGGTTTTGCAGTTTAGGGAACTAAAAGTTATGTATCCCAAACATTTAGATTATCATGTCAATAAAATCATGACTATTTGGTCAGACAAAAAAGAAAATGTTGCAATCTCTGACACACCATCATTCATATGCAGGACTGTGCGGACACTTTCCCTGACAACATCTGCACGGTCACATATCAGCTTTGGCTCAAGAAAGCGAGGGACATAATACTGACCTTTACAGTGTGTGCCAAAGCCTAATAAGATGGTGTTGCTTCCATCGCCACAGAGCTTCCCCATTTCTTTTTAACAAAAATGTCTTTATGCCGATAAAATCACATGTGATTTATAGCATTTTTTTTAATAGCCGACACTCTGAATGTCTGACTACAGTTTTTTAGTAAGCTATGTGATTGGATAAGTTTATCTGGTCATTTTTTGCAAAAAGGTTTTGAATAGATTTGCATAAAGATGAATATTCTACCTTCACAAATACACACTATGAAACTGAAATAAGAAATATTGGGAGACATCATCTTGATGTTCTCAAGAAAATATCCCAGATGTCTTTCTGGATCCAGAGACTGAGTTCATGCTCTGCTGTTATTTATTTTTTTGGCTGTGCTGTTTGAAGAGTATTCCTAAGTGGTGTATTTTTTCAACAGTGAGGTTGATTTACTGAGTCAGTGTCAGGGTGACAAGAGAACTTTCATGTATGTTCTCACATTCAGGGCCTTCAGCACTTATGTCAAGCACTTTGAGTTTACGTGTAATAAAAACAATAAACATTTCCATAAGCATTATATACAGCATTTGTTGCTTGGACTAAAGTTGCCCAGTTAGACTGCTTTGTCAGTATCCTGGATTGGATGGTTCTCTCATATACATTTCTTCATCTTAATTTAATTTTGAATTCTACCACAGCAGGACTTTAGTTGTTCATGAATAAACTGTTTGTACTGTACAGCTGTGTATACAGCAAAGTTTCCCTGAAAGAATCCCTGAGATTGTTCTTTTATTGCCTTTTCCCTCTCTAATGCATGATGATGGATTCTCATACTGAACATAGCCAAAGTGCAGTGAATGTAAATTCTCAGTTTCCAACATTTTTTTCTACTCTTGGCTTCGTGTGATGTTAGAGGGGGTCCAGTAGTAAAAATATGGAGCATAACAGGTCCCCATAAAGAATAAAACAATAGATTAGAATGATTTTATTGGATTAGAAGGACTACATGCATCCTGGCACCATCTGTCATCTTGTCATTTTACATTCTGTTAACCTGTTTTCTGTGTTGTTTGCTGTATCATCACGTAACATGCAAACCTTTGAACTTGATTACTCTCAGGGAGAAAGAGGACCCAGCGGTGAACCTGGACAACCAGGAGACATTGGTATTGGATTCCCAGGAGCCAAGGTGACACATTTATATTACAATTACTATAAAAATCATAATTCAAAGTGAAAATGTCAGTGAGGATGGAGAGAGATATTTCATTGCTGGAAGTCAAACAGCGGTGAGGTTTTGTTTCTGTGAGAAAGGAATTCAAATACCTATTAAATCATCTCAGTTGAACTGCTACAACTGCAAGACACTGAATAAAAAAGATATTTTATTACTGAGTTATGGGAAATTTTGTTTTTACTTTTTACTAATTACAGGGTGACAAGGGTAATCAGGGAAGACCAGGTCCAGCAGGTCCTCCGGGCATAGGTGAACCAGGACTCCTGGTAAGTATGAAGATTAGGATCTTTGGCATTAAGAGCTCATATCTTATGAGTAACAGTGTCGTAGTGAGCTTTTATATATAAACATACAGACAAGTGAGATAAAAGTTAGACAAAACTGACATAACTTCGTAAGCTGCTGAGCCGCTTTGTGCCACCAAAACAGCTTCAATGTACCATTTATTCTACAAATGTCTAGAACTCTACTCTCTAGAACTCTCTAGTATTTTTTTCCATATGATTTTTGATGTTATTGTGGGTTATTTTACTGTGATGCGTAATCATTTAGGCATTTCTTTTAATTTGTTACCCTGTTAGCTAACTTAGACCACAATAATTACAAGAAAAAGGTATTTTTATCCACAATAAGTGACATCGCAGCTCTGTTCTGGGACTTACCTAACCTTACATTTATGCACATGGAAGAGGTTAATGAATGCTTTATTAGCCTAGAGGGCAGCAGGAAGACTTACACAGCATGAATAGAGGTGCCAAAGTGAGATGGGTTGCAAAGCAGTTTGCATTTGGGAGGCTGAAGCAAATACAGTAAATACCCTGTCCCATATGGGATCTGACTGTTTGTTACATCGGGGTTGTCAGCCAAACCTTCAGCTAAGCCTGATAGCTCAAATAAATCTTGTGTAAGTCCTAGGCTTTTCCTTTTCTTTTTAAAATCACCCTTTTCTGTTTTAGATCTGCAGCTACTAAAACCTTCACAAGTACAGACTTTTATTTAAAGTTCTGTTTGTTCCAGGGACCTCAAGGATCACCTGGAACACAAGGAAATCCTGGACCTCCTGGAGAGGGGTTTCCAGGACCAAAGGTGGGAAAAGTCTTTGATTACATACAGTACTGCATAAAAGTCTGGAACATGTCTGGAGCATGGAACAAAATGCAGCCAGCATCCAAAGAAGAGTTTAGGAAAAGAAACAGACTAATTTGTATTTTAAAAAAATATACAGATCAGTGTAAGTGGTAGGATTGAAAGATTGCTGTTCTTAATTGTATAATTTACATACAGCTATGTATAAATCAGATTTCTCATATTTTCTTTAGGGTGATCGAGGATATGAAGGTCCAAAGGGAAGTCGTGGGCCTCCTGGTATTGGGATCAAAGGTGACAAGGTGATTTAACTAAAATTTACTGCTGAATTCCTCATCAATGTCTCCATGTACAGATCTGAATCTTTAATCATTGCATTTCTTCTATTCCTTTTTCTCAGGGCAATTTTGGTCCACCAGGAAATCAAGGTCCAGTTGGTGCTCCTGGTCCAGGACTTCAAGGAGAAAAGGTAAACCTGTCAAACATGTGGCCCAGGGGCCAGAATGAGTCCATCAAAGGGTCTCATTTTGTCAGCTTGATGGCTTTGTTAAGTAAAAAATTTAAAAGTCATTAATTATTCCTATTTTTCAGCAAACTGCTCGGCTAATCCTTTTGTGATGATTTCCAGTAGTGGAAATGTTTACAAGTATTTAAAGATTTACAAGTTTTTTGAATCGTAAAAAGGAAAAAAGAAATTCTCTTGATGTGAAGGGCTTTCCACTGTAAGCAGTAAACTATGATGTACATGCAATAACAGACTCAATGAATGTGATATAAACTGAAATAATCGTAAGCACCTGGTGAACTGTAACATCATTTCATAGAAAAATTATCAGTAATTGGTTTTGAGGAGTTTTTCTCTCCAACATCAGTCGGTCAGGTAAGCAGAGAGTTTGAAATAGACACTGAGACATGAAATCACACATATTTATGTCAAAACGTCTCATCTGTTTTATTCGTCTCATCTTTCAGCTTTAGTCGTGCTCTGACTCGGATGAACATTTTCACCCTCTTTCACGTCGTAACCTTTAAAGAGACTTTTTGTTTAAGCATATTTTATTACACAATGATTTTACTCGTCTGACCTTGTTAATACACAGTAAATACACATACACAGTGAAATTTAAGCCTGGGAAATCCAAAAAACATTAGATTAACAATAACAAAGAATTCATGTCCTTCAACACAGTCCTGACTAATGTTTCATTTAGAAATAAAAACTGAAACTGAAGGCAGACATGTTATACTGTCACTTTGACTTTTCTCATCAAAAATAGATTTAGAAACATCCAGCTTCTTCCACTGATCCACTTCAGTGTTGCACGGGGACTACAGCATATCCCAGCTGGCATAGGGGCCACTAAACAGACAACCATTCACATTCAAGTCACACCTACGTATAATTTTACCGTCTCCAATTGACGTAACCCCATCCATGTGTTTTGGGTCAACTCCACATAGAAAGGCCCTGCCTGGATGGTGGATTCAAACTGAGGACCATCTTGCTGGCAAGAAGGCGCTAACCACCATGCTAAAAAATCAAACAACCCGCCCCCCCCTCTTCAACTTAACTCTCTTTTTTTCCTTCAGGGAGATCAGGGTCCAGCTGGGCCTCCAGGACCCAAAGGAGCTCCAGGTGTTGGAATAGCAGGACCAAAGGTAAGACACACAATAACAGACAAGATGATGATTGTGAATCGGTCTTCCTCTGAATCAGAGGGTTTACTGGCTGCTGGAGGTTAAGACATAATTCAGTCAATTCAGTTTAAAATAGTAACAGGGAAAAATCGGACTCTAAAGCAGCAATTGAGTCTGTAGTATGCTATGCTATATACTATTATAATAAGGTCCATATTTTACATATAGTCTATCATTTGTTGTGCCACGTACCATTAACACTCACTGGCAAACCCAAGGTATATATGACAGAAAATAATGAGAAACAAATATCCTTTACGTTTCTGAGTAATGTTTTCTAAAGATGCAGTGCTCTGGTGTTTCAAGAAATTCATACGAAAGAAACTCTTATAGATGATACTAAATATTTACATCTTTTTTTGTGACTATGTGACTATTACCTTCAGGGGGATCAGGGCCTCTCAGGTGAGCCAGGACTACCAGGTGAGCGAGGTGTTGGAGAACCAGGGCCCAAAGTAAGTCCTCTTTGCACTGCTGCACTACTCCTGCTGTTACTTCCTGTAGTCAGAGTAATATTAAGAAAAACTGACCACAAATCCACATATAATACTTAATATGAATCTTTGGCCACACCTTTTGTGTTTTCAGTCCCCTTGACACAAGTGTACAAGCACTTAGATATGCAGCCTGTTTTTACAAACATCTGAAAGAATGGGGTCTTTCTAAAGAGCTCAACGAAAATTTGAGTGTGGTGATGTAATAGGGTGCCACCATAGCAGCAATTTCTTCTAGATATTCCTCAATTAACTTTAAGTGGTATTACTGCAAAGTTAGAGCAATATTTTATGAACTGGAAGATGCATTTTATTTCATTTGGACAACTGTAGGTTAGCCACCAATCCTGCTTCCAGCCTTCATGCTAACCCAAGCTAACTGCCTCCTAGCCATAGCTTCTTAATTAAAGACAACATAACGCAGATATTCATCTTCTTAATGTAGCTGATTGTATTTGCATAGTTTCAACCCCTCTGGGACTCTTTTGTGTCATTTTGCTGTTTCAGGGTGACCCTGGAGCTGAGGGGTTATCAGGTATACCTGGTCAGCCAGGAGAAGATGGAATCCCAGGACCAAAGGTAATGAAGCCTGATGTCAGTCAGTTTTCTGCTTGTTAAATGTACTTTAAATACATTTTACCAGTCTGTCTGTCCACTGTGTCATTTACTGATCAGGGGGACCTTGGGTTATCGGGGCCCCGGGGAGCTGATGGGGCTCCTGGCAAAGGTGTCCCAGGAGAGAAGGTAACAGTGTGTCTGTGTTTCAGATCAGATCTCCATATTTTGTTCTAGAGGTTATAAGCACTTAGCCACAATCCAGAAGATTGTTTACAGGTTGTTTTGTGTTATTCTGACAGGGAGACAAAGGGGACCGGGGGTCCAGAGGCCAGCAAGGTGCAGTCGGTCCTGTGGGGCCAATGGGCCCAAAGGTATGTGTGTGTTTACCAGAAGCATTTTAGAAAAAAATGTCATAATAATTTTACACAGCAGTCAAAGTGATATCTGGAGACTGAGAGAAGCATTTCACTCACACTGATGATGTTATTTGGAGTTGTTTTTGGATTACTGAGTGTACATCAAGTCAAAGTAATATTGTTGCTACATAAAATGTACATGCTTTAAATGTTGGTCCAAACTCAGAAAAAACAAAAACAGGCTTTAAGAAGCACCTTATTTCCAACATGGACCTACCTGCAAACCAGAAGGTTAATTAGTGAACTAGTAAATTCTTAAATGGAACCCCCCCCCAAAAAAAAAAAACAGAAATCTGCTGCTACAGTTACACAAACAGCACATCCGTCCCTCCTTCCAGCCATCTATTTTGTACAACTTCAGAGTGGTAGGGGTGCCTGGAACATGTACGAGGTATAGGTTGCATCTGGACGTGTTACCGGCCCATCCAGGGTGCAAGCAGTGAGGAAAGAGAGAAAATATAAAAATGTATTAAAAAATTTACAAAATTTGAAATTGTTCTGTTAAAGTGTATGACTGATACCATGGTATCCGTCAGGTTCTAAAAAAAGGCCATGATTAGATATTATCATGCATTCAGGGAATTATTTTTAAATGGCTTTGTGTACCGTTATCTTTCTAATAAGTGCTTTCTCCTCCAGGGGCAACCAGGAATTATGGGGCTACCAGGTCCAGCTGGACTTACTGGCAGGGGTATAGCGGGGGCCAAGGTAAATCAAGGCTGCATAACTAAAGTTGGTGTGACTTTCAGTAATAGTATCAAATCAAATCAAATCACTTTTATTGTCACATCACATGTGCAGGCACACTGGCACAGCACATGCGAGTGAAATTCTTGTGTGCGAGCCCCACAAGCAACAGAGATGTGCAAACACAACAACACAAACGAGCAAAATACAAGAATGGCCAACCTGAAACTAATAAATATATGTACAATATATAATAGTGTATGCATTTCTGGATGTGTATACTAAATATTTTCCTACGTGTGTGTGTGTGTGTGTGTGTGTGTGTGTGTGTGTGTGTGTGTATACACATTTTTACAAATTAAATAGTAAAAAAAAATAAAATAAATAATAATAATAATAATAATAATAATAATAATAATAAAATATATAAAATATACAGAGTTGAATATGTGCAAAACAAGTGGCATTTATATACAGTGTGGAGTGCATAATGTTGAAAGTAACAGCTTTACTTCTGGGTTTTGTCAGGGAGAACCAGGTCCACAAGGTCCACCCGGAGCTGTGGGAGACCCAGGAATTGGTTCACCTGGATCCAAGGTCAGTTCACTTCCGGTTTACTCTTCAGTTATCCTCCCCAGTAAAGTATGTGAGTACAATTAAGTTTTGGTTTGTAGGGTGACAGAGGGCCACAGGGCCCCCTTGGGCCACCTGGACTAAAAGGAGAAGGTTTCACTGGCCCCCCAGTGAGTATCAAACCAGATTACAGCCTCTTTTATCAGCACAAGACTCCAAGTAATCACACTCAGGTTTCAATGTCAATTGAAAAAAATATTCTTAGGGACTTCCCGGGCCTCCTGGCCTGATGGGAGAGACTGGACCAGATGGGATTGGTTTACCTGGAACAAAGGTAAGTAAAAATACTGGCTTTTTTAAAAATTATTATTATGGAGTAGTTCTCTTCACCTCTTAGGAACATTTAAATAGATAATTTAGATAGTCAGATTTTGAAAAGGAATAAACAGTTCCCCTGTTTACTCTTCAAAGCACCTTGAGGCAACTGCTGTTGTGATTTGGTGCTATATAAATAAAGTTGAATTGAAGTCTTACCTTTTATCTGACCTATTATCCAAAAGCTTCTGCTTTCTTGTTTGATAAAAAATACAAATAACGACTTTTTCTGACTTTCCTTTTGTTGCTGTGATGATTTTGGTTTTAAACAGTTTTATTTGTGCAATTAATAATAGTTTTAATTATTGTATTTTTCCTTTTATTTTTGAAAATCTGTATGTTGTTTGCAAGAATGCAAGACTGCATGTCTGTCTGTAGGCATGTACACTTAAATGAAGCATTTTGTAACTGTGCGTTCTAAAAACTGATGCACAAATAAAGCTATTATCATTATTGCAAGTATCAATAAATATTTAATAACTTACGTTCAGGGAGAAAGAGGCTTGCCTGGGCCTCCTGGACCTGCTGGGCCACCAGGAATCGGGTTACCTGGTCCAAAGGTAATCAGAAATGTAGAAAACAATGGATTTTGTTGTATTTCTGTTGTCTTAAGTAGATATAAAGTTTTCTTTTCCTGCAGGGTTCAGCTGGCCAAATTGGACCACCTGGTCCACAGGGGTTACCTGGAGAAGGGTTACAAGGACAAAAGGTACCATTGTCACCTGTCACTCACATTTATTCACTTGCAGCTGAATTATTGAATGTTTCTATAAGTACATTTTAAGTAATAATGAAGATAATAAAGATTCTGATTTAGGGAATTCATGTTTGCTACACTCTGGTAACACAGTGATAAAAGAATTGCTGTGTTTCCATTGAGTCTCGCAAACTAAATAATGAGTTTTCTAACAGGTTTGGTTGGATTTTAGCTAAGACATATGAACCTACATTCCCTCCTTTTATGCTGTGGTCATTAGCAGCAAGAGAAGCACACTGGAGTTGTTTTGAATGAAGATCTGATAGGGTCAGTAAGTTTTTCAGTGGATCTATGCAGTTTTTTAGAGACAGGTATGGAAACAATTGTTGCCATAAATTTAGATATCATTATCTCACTAACATTAACCATAAAGGTCTGAAAGGTCACACAGGGATGAGTGACAACATGAACTCTGCTGAATGTTTACAGGGCGAGTCTGGATTTCAGGGGCTGCCCGGCCCCAGAGGTCCTCCAGGACAAGGTCTGCAGGGTGATAAGGTACCTTGATGTTCGCAATGTGGGAAGTGAGGAATTATTATGTAAACTAAAGTCAGCACTCAAATAAAGGTGAAAGATAATCTATGCAGTGTCATCACCTCAAACATACAGAAGCAACAATGAATGCAAAAGATCATGTTGGGCAGAAAAATGCGATTCTGGCCGATATATGAATGATGGGACATCGTTTGCTATAACGGCTTTACTTTGTCATTTATACACTGAAAAAATTAGTGTTCTTTTCCTCCTGCAGGGGGACCGAGGGTTCAGAGGTGAGAAAGGCAATAAGGGAGACAGAGGGGAACCTGGAGAGCCGGGCATCATCGGACCTCTGGTACTGATATATTTTTGCCAGACATAATACTAACTTTTATTTCCTTCTCTGAAGAAAGTCTTGATGAATTAAGAAGTCATTCTGTAACTGTAGGTTAACAGAACAATTTAAGTCAGAAAATGCTATAGTGTTTTCCTAAATAATGACTTGTTTTAAATGACAGGGCAAAACAGGACAGAAGGGGGAACCTGGACTTACAGTAAGTATGAGTACACTTAAAATAGCTCTAAACCAATTAAATCTCAGATTATTTTTTCATTAGACGCTGGTACTACCCACATGAGCTAATGGTTTGCTGATAATCGTCTAGACAGCCAACTGTATAATCTTATATAGGGACACTATTTAAGGTTTTTTAGCCTGCGTGCTGTTGCTGCAGATCTGCAAACCACTTTGTAACCCACCTCCTGCCAGCTCATTTTATGCTGTATTTAACATAATGTCATGTCTGTTGTCATTGATGCATCGACTGTGTCTTCAGAAATTATTGAGTTTTTCTCCGCATGCGGAGATTTAAGTAACAGGTGGGTGTGGCTTCTGTGACTGAGTTGACACTTAAGGACATCTGCTCTTTCTCACATCATACATATCCAGGGTTTAGAAAAAAAGGCATGAAACTCAGAGTTAAAAACCTGAGCTTGACACTCACAGATATTATTTGTTTGTGTTGCCATATTTAACATCAGCATCCACAACAGTAACAGTGCATGTTAGATGTTATGGAAATGTATAATAGGGTCCCTAACTTAACCAATAACATATGTTAAAAAGACAAATAAAAAAATGTGTTGAACCACCTCTAAAATATTGTACTCTCTTTCACAGAGGGATGAAATCATCAAAATAGTAAAATCCATCTGCAGTAAGTCACAAAATTAAGTTTGTGAATCTTAGTTTTCCTTAAATCAGTCACCAAGGATTAGTTTCCTCTTTAGTCATTAACCTTTATTTGCTCCTCTGGTCGTGTTTTTGCTCCATGTCATCAGGTTGTGCACTGACGTGCCGCCAGACACCCTTGGAGCTCGTCTTTGTGATCGACAGCTCAGAGAGCGTCGGCCCGGAAAACTTCAACGTGATCAAAGACTTTGTGAACGCCCTGATCGACCACACCTCGGTCAGCCGGGACATCACTCGTGTTGGCGTGGTCCTCTACAGCCACATAAACATGGTGGTGGTCAGCCTCAGACAGGAAGCCAGCCTCGATGAGATCAAGTCTGCTGTGCATTCCATGACCTACCTGGGCGAGGGCACATTCACAGGCAGTGCCATCCAACAGGCCAACCAGGTGTTCAAGGCAGCCCGGCCAGGTGTGAGGAAGGTGTCGATCATCATCACCGACGGACAGGCCGATAAGAGGGACTCGGTCAGTCTGGAGAGCGCCGTGACAGAAGCCCAGAGAAGCAACATTGAGATGTTCGTGATCGGAGTGGTGAACAAAAGCGATCCACTGTACAAAGAGTTCAAGAAGGAGCTCAACTTCATGGCCACTGACCCCGACAGTGATCACTTGTACCTGATCGATGAATTCGCAACACTTGCAGGTGACTGGCCTTGACACAGGCTTTATGATCTGATAGTTTTGTCTGACTGAAATGCAGCAAAAAATGCTAAGTAAAAAGCCTAGTATAATACAATAAAGTGGATTTAGAAAGAACCATTTTACTTTAACCAACTGAAAACCTGCAGCTGTGATCCTACTTGATTCTAACACAAGGAGAGCACAACCAACGCAGCAAACCAATAAACAAGGCAAACCAATTCCCGTAAGAAAAACTGCAATCAATTCAAAACCAAGCAAACTTAAAAAATATAAATAGTTTTCTTTCGTATTGGAGTTTGGATAAGTCATGCGTCTTATCCAGAGATTCATGAGTTTAATTTTCCACACAATACTAACTGCGAGACTGAACATTTATCATTATAAAGAAGTGAAGCGGGCACAGATGTCTCATTTTCCTGTTTTCTAGCATATCCTCAATCTGCACCTGAACATGAAAGTAAATATGATGAACCTGAAACTGGGGAACGTCTTGTATTTGTGTGCTTTGGTTCAGAAATACTCCCTCAGAAAAACTGCTGTGTTGTTAAATGCAGAGTAGAACTGTCCATTTGTCTTCTGGTGTTTGCAGCTCTGGAGAAAAAACTTTTGAGTCATATCTGTGAAAACGGAGAGAGACACTTGTTCAGCTCCATCCCGAGCTCGGGGCTTCCTCCAGGAATCCCAGAAGTCTCCAGCAACGCTCGAGAACCGCCATACAGGACAGACACGGACACTCCCACTTTCACAGGAGACTTCAGGAGAGTCCAGAAAATGGTGAAAACGTGCTGGTTTTTTTAAACTTTGTTCTGTGCGCTCAGACTCTGTTGCAATATCGAAAGGACACTAAAATCATCTTCACAGTTTGGTGACTTTTTCTCTAGCGCCAACAGCAGGTCAGATTTTTCTTTATTCAGGTGAAATATCAAAACATTTACCAATTCAAAAACTCAGCAAATGTTGCCATTTGTCTAAATATGCCAACATGCTCAAGCTGAAAGCACCACAGTGCTTAAAACATTCCTCTTGGGGTCATCAATGAGTTACGAATAACTGCCTAAAGACCCTAAAATATTTTCTTCTGTTAATATTTATATCAAAATTAAAAAAGCAAAACAAAATGTGGACCACATTCTTAAATAACTCAAATGGCTGGTGATTGTTTCCCTCAAAGTTAAAGACTCTTAGTAAAATGTATGTAAATCTCTGAGCTCTTGTGTAAATCTGTTGTCTTCAGCTGCTCTGAAGCTCTGCACCACTTCCCACAGATTTCACTCAGTGACTATGACTAGCTCAGGTGTCGCCTGGTGACCTCTGTACCTCTCTACAGTAAGATAAACTAAACATTAAAATATTTTTCTGTGCCTGTTTCAGCCCGGCCCTCCTGGTTCACACCCTGACGGTGAGTCCACCTCTAGAAAGAGGCCGACGATGAACAGTAGGACCACCTTAGAAACTCAGAGGCTTCCGTTCTTCGACAGGGAGCCCTTCAGGCCGGTAACAGAGTTCCTCCCACAGTTTGATGTGAACAACCCCACACACGATGTGGTGATGACCGGCGCCATCGGGCCAGCTGGTCCTACTCTGAAGACTCCGCCTGAGGAGAAGATACCACCGGTACCAACTCCGCCCCTGCTGTCCTCTGACAACTTCCTATCAGGTAACTGCTGACAGTCTGCAGCAGAGACTGTAAGATGGAGAAATAAAGGTGTCCCCTAAAATGATAGATAAAGCCTCTTCTGTGCATCTAAGTAGTAGCTAATGTATTTTTACAAATTCTAATCATTTTTATCCTAAAGTCAGCCTACATGTAAGGTTTGTTCCTGTTTTGATGAGAAGACAGATGTCTTTTGAGTTCAGTCTATGACTTTATCTGATGCACTATTTCTGAGTTGGGAGATCTGACTTCCTGGAATCTCATCATCACTTCAAGGTTTCCTGGAACCAGTAAATCTCCTGGATCTGTTGGCAAGAAATCAAATAAGCGTTACTCATGTTAATCCAACAAACAAGCTTTCAGACATACAGTGAATATACAGTGGCTTGCAAAAGTATTCGGCCCCCTTGAACTTTTCCACATTTTGTCACATTACAGCCACAAACATGAATCAATTTTATTGGAATTCCACGTGAAAGACCAACACAAAGTGGTGTACACGTGAGAAGTGGAACGAAACTCATACATGATTCCAAACATTTTTAACAAATAAATAACTGAAAAGTGGGGTGTGCGTAATTATTCAGCCCCCTTTGGTCTGAGTGCAGTCAGTTGCCCATAGACATGCCTGATGAGTGCTAATGACTAAATAGAGTGCACCTGTGTGTAATCTAATGTCAGTACAAATACAGCTGCTCTGTGATGCCTCAGAGGTTGTCTAAGAGAATATTGGGAGCAACAACACCATGAAGTCCAAAGAACACACCACACCAGACAGGTCAGGGATAAAGTTATTGAGAAATTTAAAGCAGGCTTAGGCTACAAAAAGATTTCCCAAGCCTTGAACATCCCACGGAGCACTGTTCAAGCAATCATTCAGAAATGGAAGGAGTATGGAACTGGACGAGCTGCAGAGATCTACAGCTCAGGTGGGGGAATCTGTCCATAGGACAACTATTAGTCGTGCACTGCACAAAGTTGGCCTTTATGGAAGAGTGGCAAGAAGAAAGCCATTGTTAACAGAAAACCATAAGAAGTCCCGTTTGCAGTTTGCCACAAGCCATGTGGGGGACACAGCAAACATGTGGAAGAAGGTGCTCTGGTCAGATGAGACCAAAATGGAACTTTTTGGCCAAAATGCAAAACGCTATGTGTGGAGGAAAACTAACAATGCACATCACTCTGAACACACCATCCCCACTGTCAAATATGGTGGTGGCAGCATCATGCTCTGGGGGTGCTTCTCTTCAGCAGGGACAGGGAAGCTGGTCAGAGTTGATGGGAAGATGGATGGAGCCAAATACAGGGCAATCTTGGAAGAAAACCTCTTGCAGTCTGCAAAAGACTTGAGACTGGGGCGGAGGTTCACCTTCCAGCAGGACAACGACATAAAGCCAGGGCAACAATGGAATGGCTTAAAACAAAACATATCCATGTGTTAGAATGGCCCAGTCAAAGTCCAGATCGAAATCCAATCGAGAATCTGTGGCAAGATCTGAAAACTGCTGTTCACAAACGCTGCCCATCTAATCTGACTGAGCTGGAGCTGTTTTGCAAAGAAGAATGGGCAAAGATTTCAGTCTCTAGATGTGCAAAGCTGGTAGAGACATACCCTAAAAGACTGGCAGCAAAAGGTAGTTCTACAAGGTATCGACTCAGGGGGCTGAATAATTACGCACGCCCCACTTTTCAGTTATTTATTTGTAAAAAATGTTTGGAATCATGTATTATTTTCGTTCCACTTCTCACGTGTACACCACTTTGTTTTGGTCCTTCACGTGGAATTCCAATAACATTGATTCATGTTTGTGGCTGTAATGTGACAAAATGTGGAAACGTTCAAGGGGGCAGAATACTTTTGCAAGCCACTGTAAAGGCTGGACATGGCCACAGTGACTTCACCCATTGGTTAATGAGATTGTAAATCTTTGAGCTGAGTATTTTTGCTCTTGACCTCTTGGTAATCGTTATCAGAGATCAAAAGCAAATGCTTACTGGAACTGAAGAACTGGTTAATTACAAGTACGGCCCACGCTAAAGCATGCCCCGCTTTGTCATCATTTCTAACTATTACAGGGATTTAATTTAAAATACTAATTATTTACAAAATTAGCATTTTAATCCAATTGGAATTTACTGGGTAAACAATTAGAGTGAGGCCTTAAGTCATCAGGAACTTGCAGATCAAGGGAAGCAAAAATGTTTTTTGTTTTTTTTTCTCTATCTAAAAGAGCCGCCCCCTGCTGGAGAATATCCATCAGTGGCTCTGAGCAAGAACTGTCACACAATTTAAACATGCATTTGAAACTATAGGATTCATATCTTATTTTTCAAAGACATTTCTGTACAAACGCTGTAAACACCTGCATTCTTCTTACTGCTCTGATGCTTCAGAGCAGTAAAATTAAGCTTTTAAATTGCTTTAAAAAGGTTGCTGTTTCAAACAGCTGTCACAAAATGTGATAATATAGGGATAGGTATCACTCAGTCAACTGGATGATTTAGGCAGCAAAACTTGACTGGAATCAACCCTAAATACCACTTTCAAACAGAACACTGAAGGATTCTCTCATAATCATGATCTCATGAATCTTGTAAGAATTGAACTGCCTTGTAGGGCCAGAAATATTGGTCAGTGTTGTCCAGCAGCTTTTATTTGGATTGGTGTAAACCTTGCTACAAACATTGATGGTCATCAGAGGATCAAAGCAATCCTCTAATGTAATTCCTCTGTCTACACCATGAAAGTCACATTGTTGATCTATTAGAAACTGTTAGGTCCCACATTTTGATTCTAGTGCCATTTTCAGTTTCTCTCCCAGATGTCCTTAGTTCTGCAGAGTGCTTAATATATTACAATACAGGAAACTTTAAACCATGTTTCAATGCTTTATTTTGCCCCTCTGTCCTTGTCCCATTAAACAAAAAAAGAAAACATATTTACCAGTAACTGAACACAGCAAAAGAATAAGAGTCCCCACAGGGCTGCTAGCACAGGTGTCGTCTCTGATAACACTATTTTTTGTGGTCTCTAGCCGAGCGCTGCACCCAGACCCTGGATCCAGGGCCGTGTCGGGAATATGTGGTGAAGTGGTACTACGATCCCACGGCGAATTCCTGTGCTCAGTTCTGGTTTGGAGGCTGCTTAGGGAATGACAACAAGTTTGATACTGAGAAGAGCTGCAAAGAAGCCTGTGTCAAGGCCTGACACGCACATGCCTGCAGTCACACACACACACATATGAAATGCTTAGAAAAGATTTTGATTCAAATTGATGTGAGATTTACCAGAAAGTTCACTTCAGTAAGTGAGTACTCTTGTAGTTACTTTGACACGGATAGATAAGCAGCTAATGTTAGAAAGCATCATTAAATCAAACTGAGTTTTAGGTTTTAAATGTAGTGGACTACTTATTTGTGGTATTTGTCTTAAAACAAAGAAAAAGAGGAAACAATTTTTATGTCACTTCAGAGCTCCTCTGTTAAAATACCACTAACTTCTTTAAGAACAAGAAAATGTAACTTTTTTATAATGCAATGTTTTTTAATGATACTTTTTATGTGTACGTTTATTTTTAATACTTATGTCATTAAAAGATCAAATAAAAGTGTACCTTTTAATCATGCTGAATAGACATGATTTTTTCCCCCTCTCCAAATACACACAAAAAACAAACAAATAATGCTTCTAAAAATGCTTGGTGTATTTTTAGATTAAATATTTAGTTTTAGATGTTAAACAAAGAGACTTAAGTGCTGGGGAACTGGAACCTTTCTTAAAATCAGCCCATTTTCATGGGATCAAAGATAACTGACGACACAGGTGTGGGTATACCTCATAAATTAAACTCATCTCTGGGCGATTCTTTGTTTGAAATTTCCACTTGTAAGCTGAAGCCATGAATGCACAAGTAGTAAAGTAATCATAATGAAATAATGCAAGTGATAAATTAAAAAAGCGAGGAGTGGCCAAAGCAGCATGTGTGTCAGACTTCCTTCATGAAGTTTTAAAAATAATAAATTTTAATAAAATCTAATTACACTTGAGTCTTTTGTGACATTTGTTTAATTTTAAATCTATTGTGTGTAACATAGAGAACCAAGTATATTAAAACCGTTTTACCTTCCAAACATTTGACCGTACCCACCCGTTAAAGAGGGACTCATTAAGCTCTGAGCTGCAGCAGCTAATTACTCTGCCGACAATTTCCCCAGATCTTGCTAAACAAGATCCAAAACGAAAATAACAAAAACACCGACAAGAAGCAGATGTTCTGTTGCTGAAGTTGAGAGGATTCACCTCCCATAAGAAGCACAATTGGAAGATGACTCAGCACGAGACACTTGCTTCAAGCCAAAGTTTCAAATTGGACATGATTACATGTAATTACGGAGGAGAGGCTGCTCTCAGAACAATGCATCTTCAGCTTGAGACAAAAAAAAAAAAAAAAAAATCATATGGAGTGCCCATTTAGCTGTAAGGCGTCTTCTTGTTGACTTTGGGGTAACGTCTCCAGAGAAATGTAAATGGCTGGTTTTGCTGGGCGAGGGTGGCAGGTATTATTTTGCATCACTGCTGCCGTCAGAACCGTATCGTGCTAAAGTTAATTAAATGGGAGAAAAAGCAAAGGAATCAGTGAACAAAAGCGGTGGAAAAAATTTTTAAAAAACATTTTAATCGTTAAACTGACTGTACATTCATTCAGATCGAAATTCACAGGAGAGTTTTTAAAAAGAGCGGGATCACTTATAGAAGACGAGGGAAGAGGTCATGATGATGTATCCTGGCTGCTGCGCTGGGTTTGGATCCCGTCCGTTGAACAAGCCAAAGTAGACGACAGTGTTGGATTCAGACCTGCTCATGTTGAGCTGTCGGGACAGGAAGAGAGCCGCACAGTATTAATAAAACCAGTCTAATGAAATGACGTGAGGTTCAGTCTCAGAGACTAGTCAGGATTTACTCTATTAGATCAGGAGTCTTTGGGGTCAATAACTCACTCGAGAATAATAAAGTGCTCCTTTATTCTAATGGGTACAACTTCAAATCAAGTGCTTCTCCTCAGCATGACTTCAATTTGAGGTTCTTATAAAACTACTGAAGAAGAGAAGCCCTTAGAGAAAGCACTGTGTAAGTGTGTAAGCGACGCAGTGATGAATTCCCACTGGCAGATTTCACATTGTGTCCTTCTTACAGCAAACTGATTGTACTTTTACTTTTTTCCTACTCTTGAGTCTGTTTGATGTCATAAAGGGGATATCCCTTATATGTTCATGGGCCCCACCCATCTGGATTCAATTCTTCTGTCAACACGTGGAAGCCAATCAGAAGACAGTCAGCTAAAAGGAATGGAGACGAGAGCTAGAACGATTTCAGACAGAGGGACTGCATCAAGGCCAAGAATAAGACTAGGATTATTTTGAACTGTCAGTCATGCAAAGCTTCTCTATCAGAGGCCAGTAATGTCAACATTGAGCTGGAAATGAGCATAACAGAATATTCAGCCTAGTGCAGCTGTGCATCCGTTTTGAAGACTCTCCAGCTTTTAGACAGTTTTGATTTCTCTTTGTTATTGTGGACACCACTAGAAAGCTCACGCAAAAGCGTATAAGATCTATTATTGCCACATCTGTCCTTAAGAAACATGAAATTCTCAAACTTTTTTAAAGCAACAGTTCTGTTGTGTTAAAAAGCTATAAAGCATGGCTCGATTGCCAGTAGTCTGCTTACTGTGGCTGAATAACATTTTAGGACGGTTTTGTTGTGGGTTTCATATTAAGAGGAGCTTTAAGTCTGGCATTTCATAAATATTTAAGGGATGAAATGAGAAACTTGGTGGAGAAGAACCAACCTGTTTGGTGACGTCAATCCTCCACGGATTCACCTGTAGTCCATCACACCAGCCTCCACGGCCGTACAGCCATGTGCCGTGTTCGTTCGGTACAGCGCCCTCTTTGACGCGCATTGCACAGCCCAGAGCCGTTCCTAATGGTCCCAACATGACATTAAAAGCGTTTGATTTCCAATTTGCACCGACCAGTTTATTTTTAAGGCTTTAACAAGCACCTTGATAAACAATCCTCAGGTACATTTGTAGGTTAGTTCATCAGCAGAATATTTTTAAAATTAAAAAGAAATGTAAAGTTTGAGGATTTCAAATTCATTTTTGTGGATAGAGTATCGATCTAGTATTTTTAAATTTGGATGGCAGGACAAAATTAAACTTGTCCTGAGGACTCAGACCACTGATAACTATAACATCTAAAATCTTTAGCAGTCATGCAGAAAGCATCTTTTCCTCACCTGCAGAATCAAATACGTGGGTGTTGTTATAAGCAGCGTTGATCACGAAATGGTGGGAGGTGACACAAAATTCTCCGCAGCCGTTCTCGTCGCTGCCGTGTCCTGTGATGACAGCGTACAGCTCCACCTGAAAACAGACATGCAGCCAATGTGATCCTCCACAGACAGCTGTAAACAACTAGCAAAGACTGTATGTAAAAGATGGACGTAGCCATCGTGACTTCAACCTTAAGGACTCTGAAGATATATTACATTGAAGCCTTAAGCTGCGTTTTCACCATCGACTTCATGGCGTTTTTCTTGAATAACTGTTTAGCTCATAAATTAAGTTAGCAGTAGGGTTATTTTCTCCATAAACTTCTATCCAGCCTGACCCCTGGTGGCCATTGCAAAGAATGCAGCTGGAAGTTACGTCCATCTTTTAGAAACAGGCTTTGACATTTTGTTGTTAACATCATATCAGATACCTTTTTGGTGGACGCTGGGACAGTGAATTTGATTGGCTGGTACCTCTTGTTGTAATTTTTGTCAAAGGTTCCTCCATCGTACAGTGACATCACTTTAAAGGGATGAAAGCTCTCCACAAAGTTTCCTGTGACAGAGAAAAAAACCAAACAAAAAAAATCTGACGCAACATCTTCCTCTAGATTTACAAATTATGGAGCTTTAATAATCCTGATTTTTTATGCGTTTAATTGATTATTAATGATATATTTTGAATATGCTTTAGCATCCAAGTGGTTTAAACATACATTTTAAGATCATATCCTGGTTTGTTTGCATGAGAAAGATCTGCTCAGTAGTGCCAATTTGTGCTCAGCGCACACACTCATGACCTGGTTGTAAAATGTAACAAGCTTCCTGCTGCAGTTTGATTGCATCATCTGTGTTATTCACCTGTCTGATTGGTGCCACTGAACCTCAGATTGAGGGAAACAATCCAAGGCATCGCCCAAGGCACGGTCTTCATAGTGAAGGTGCATTTATTGCTGTCCAGCAGGGGGATCAGAGGGGACACATCCGTCAGCCAGCGCCCGATACCTCTGGTAAAATAAGACAAAAATCATATTGCACAAACTAATAATAATGACAATAATAATAATAATAGGTTGCATTTATATAGCGCTTTTCGGGGCCCTCAAAGCGCTTTACAATTCCACTATTCATTCACTCTCACATTCACACACTGGTGGAGGCAAACTACAGCTGTAGCCACAGCTGCCCTGGGGCAGACTGACGGTCATAGCTGTGCTATCAGTGCTTCCCACGAGCTTTGTACCTGCGGAAGGCAGTGATCCATCGACCCAGCTCCATGTTGCAGTACGGACTCGTGCGGTCGCAGCAGACAAAAAGCTGCACAGTGTGATCCCACTGAGCGCATGACGAGTCTCTCTTGCCCGGACATGACAGCGATGCATCAAGCTCCAACATGTCAAAGTCCAACAAGTCTGTGGACAAAGTACTTTTTTAAAAAAAAAATTAAAATTAAAAGAAAAAAGAAAAAAAAGAAAAATCATACATTTTCCATCTTTCTTATATGTCAATGTTCCTGCTGCCGAGAGTCGACCATTCACCTATTCCAGTAGGATGTTAAGTCACTCTGTGTATATAATTTTTGCAGTCAAGATGCCAAAAACTGCTCTTTAAAAAGAAAAAATTAAAATAAATAAAATTTAAAAAAAAAAAAAATCATTTGAAACTCCAGAGTTGAGAAGCCCACAGAGGGGCTGCTCCCAGTCCCTGCCACCAGGACAATGAAAAATGTTCATATTTGAAGTTAAGATGAATATCCAACATTGGTTTGGGGTGTAAAGAGTCATGATAGGCAAGGCAAGGCAAGTTTATTTGTATAGCACAATTCAACAACAAGGTGATTCAAAGTGCTTTACAGAGACATTAGAAACAAGAACAAATAAAAAGCATGATTTAAAATTGATTAAAACAACTAATTAACAAACAAACAAACAAACAAACAAAACAGTATATAAAATCAAAACAGATAAAATCAGAACAGTAGATAAAATCAGTAGTTAATGTAAGTTTTGAAATTTAAGCTTAAAGTGTGGATTTGGTGCTTTATTCAAATGCAGCTGAGAACAGGTGAGTCTTCAACCTGGATTTAAATAAACTGAGTGTTTCAGCTGATCTGAGGCTTTCTGGGAGTTTGTTCCAGATATAAGGAGCATAAAAGCTGAATGCAGCTTCTCCGTGTCTGGTTCTGACTCTGGGAACTGATAAAAGACCGGATCCAGATGGTCTTTTAGCCGCAAAATGATCAGTTTTATTTTAACAATATCTGATATTTCTTTTCTGTCACATGAATCTGATTAAAGCGTAATGCTTTCACAGATAAAAATCAGTCTATTACAGCAGCATTATATGAACAACTTTTCTATCACAATTAACCTGATTATGTAATTAACAGTTGTTTTGATAAACTTGCCTATAGACAGGTCGACTGTGGCCACGGCTCCTTTGTCCCCTTGCATTTGGACTTTATCAAAGACAGAAACAACTTTTGCAGGATTCTGGAGTTTAGTCTGCAGATCAGCAAAGAAATCAAACCTGGAGTCGAAGCAAAAGTAACTGATTAATGACAAAAAACCAAAACAAAACAGTGCATCCATGGAGAGCTTGTACTGGTGACTACAAACTACATCAAATGCCATAACCAAAATATCTATTTTGAGGTTCATTATGCATAAGATACAGCAGTTTAAAAAAAAACAAAAAAACAAAACAAATACAAAACAACATAAAAATTTACTGCATATAAGTTTCATCCTTTAGAGGTGTCACATGTCCTGTCTTTTGTGGGGGGTGAGAAAGGCCATGGGCATTGATTTTAGGAAGTCTTCTTATAGCTCATCACCTACCATCATTACAGCTGCTGATATTGAGATTGTGGAGAGTTACAAGTATTTAGGGGTTGTTCTTGACCTCAAACTGTGTTTTGAGCCTCATGCTGATGCCACTACCAAAAAAGTTCAGCAAAGACTGCTCTTCTTAAAGATGATTAGATCTTTTAATGTCTCATCTGAAATGTTCTCCTTGATTTACAGAAGTTTTATTGAATCTGTTATTTCTCTCTGTATTGCTGCTTGGTTTGGTAACATGACTCTGAAGAACAAGAATAGTTTTGGGACTTTTGGTAAAAACTGCCAGCAAAATCTCAGAGCGTTGGCAAGACAGGCTTTTGGCCATGTATAACGAGCATGTGCTGAGGAAGGCTCGCTTTATGGTTGTAACAATTGACTTGTTGCCCTCTGGCCATCGTTTTGGAGTACCTGCAAGGAAGACCAAAACAATCCAGGTTGCTTTTATCCCTACTGCAACCCGTTTACTTAATGGCATGTCTTGTGGCTTTTTATCATTGTTTTGTTTATTCTTATTGCTGCTAAACTGATTTCCCCCTGTGGGACAATATAACCAATGTAACCAAAGCAGCCGACGTAAAGTGGCTGCATTCAACACAAGGAAGAAGAAAGCTACAAGACCAAATGTTCCATCTTGCAGTTCTAAAGAAATTGATCAAAACTTCAATTAGCATGTAGGTTTTTCATTCTACATAACTAACCTCTTATTGTTATTAGAACTAAAGACTAGAAACTTGAGACAGAAAAAAGGCATAAAATAAATTACTCAGTGGAACTTCTATTATAACCGTCTCTGAAGAAGGCCTGGTATTGATCATATGTATATTAATCCTAAAATCAAAGTGCTACTCAATTAAAACAAAAAAAGTTGGATTCAGATTCCATCTGTGAAATCTAATAATCAGTTAAATTCCAGTTAAAACACTGGAATAAAGCTTCTAGTGTCCTCTTGTTACATTATAAACCGTAATCTTCCAGTAACCTTCATGTACTTACCACTGGGCCTGCCAGTTAACAAAGCTGAACGTGGGGTAGAGGAACCAGCCCATCTCAGCCAGCAACCCCTGTTTGTCAATGCTGATGAAGAAATTTGGGGACGGGGTGTTCTGGAACGACACATTGACCAGCTTTCCAAACCTGAACAACAAATCGGAACATCAAAACAAAAACCATTACTGTGACCTTTTAGAAGAACAGTTAGTCCTTGTACGTGAATGTGAAGCATCAACATCAGGAGGCTTTTAATCCTGCAGGTGAGCCGATCTTACCGGAGCGTCTGAGCGACCGCAGGGTCCTGATGCACCATGGCAGCTGGGATGCTGAGCAGCGAGAAACACTCATCCCCAACACAGTTCATATCCTGGAGTGGATTTCCAGGGAGGGTATAGACGAGGACACCGGAGGCATTGGACTTGGCCATGCTCTGAACCTGAAGGAAAACAAATCAGAGAGGATGAAACTGTTACAGACCTCAATATTAATAATTAATGTCTATGCTTATGTAATTAATGCATTCATAGTTTGGTCTATAAAAGAAAGGAAACAGGGAAGAATTTGAGGCTACAATGCTGAAAACTGCTGAACTTGACATTTATGGTAAAGGTTTGTGTCACATAGATTTGAAGAAGAGAAAAAAAAAAAAAAAAACAAAAAAAAAAAAACACAACATTAAACAAATGGAACATTTTTATTTTTCACCAGAAATGTCTGTGGTCTTAGCTTCCTGATTTCTCTGTGCCTAACTCCTTAGAGTCATATAACAAGGGGAAGAGTGATTTGACTGAGAACCATCAGCAGACTTCATAAAACCAACTATCCACAGTGTCCATCCCACACTTTGATATATGCTGTGAAAAACAAATCCCCATTGATAAGTTGAGCAATCTGCAGCACAGTGGCTCACGGGTGCATGTCTTTTGGGGGAAAAGTCTCCAATAAAGGTTTTAAAAAATATATCTAAATTTAAAACTTTAATAATCTCAATAAAGACATATCTGCCTATGAATCTGTCAGCAAGGGGCAAAACTTTTGATACTGGAAGCTTTCTGGTTCCACTAGTGGTCCGAGTGCTATTGGCCAATCATGTTTGAGCAGGCTTTGACTACATGTGGGTAAACAGTCTGTGTAGAGAGCAAATGAGGGATTGGATTTGCTGAAATGCAAACCCAAAACTATCAGTACAGTCTGCCAATGATTTAGTTTTTGTTTTTTTAAATCATGACATTTATATATTTTTCTCCTCATTCAAACAGATGATAATGATGATAATAATAATAATAATAATAATAATAATAATAATAATAATAATGGATTGGATTTATATAGCGCTTTTCAAGGCACCCAAAGCGCTTTACAATGCCACTATTCATTCACTCTCACATTCACACACTGGTGGAGGCAGCTACAGTTGTAGCCACAGCTGCCCTGGGGCAGGCTAACAGAAGCAAGGCTGCCATATCGCGCCATCGGCCCCTCTTGCCAACACCAGTAGGCGGTAGGGTAAAGTGTCTTGCCCAAGGACACAACGACCAGGACAGAGAGCCTGGGGATCGAATTGGCGACCTTCCAGTTACAGATATGCTTCCCAACCCCCTGAGCCACGGTCGCCCACGTGGGGGGTCAGTGTACAGCTTTGATGTCCATCAGCTACACCGGAGACCAGGAAGTGTTGGCCTCACCAGCCAAAAGTTCCCAAATTATTAAGAAATAAAAGTCAAATAAAAACCAAGAATTATTGTTTTCAGCCTCTCAGCATGTAGACTTGTGGTTTCTCCTCCATCGTTTCATTATTTTTTTCATTGATTTTTGAGTTGCCTTTCAATTCTGTCCTTTGTAGGTTGATCATTTTTACTTCCATCAAATGATATAGCATACCTTCATCCCTAACACATTACCCAGCCCACATCTGTATAGATATCCAGCATGTTTGTTTTTTCCATTGAGATCTGATGTGTTTATGTAGTCAAGCTTTAAATGTCAAGGAAAAAAAAAAAAAAAAAAAAAAAAAGCCTTTTAAGTCTCCGGATCCTCCCAGTTCGATTTAATTTCACTGAACTTCAAGCACGTCCCACAGAAGTCAACAAACTGGAAGCGAAAACATTCATTCAATTTGACACTAACAGACCTTAGTGAAGAAAGAACAGTTGCCTTCAGACACCCAGGCCACAGCACCTGCCACCGAGGGGAAGGTTTCACACCCATCTCCAGCATCAATCACTGTATAGGACTTTGAGCCCCAGCGTGCCATGAGCCAGTCATATCTGGCATCTAGTCTTTTAATGATCACAGGCATCTTCCACTCTGCAGGGGGGAGCCAAGAATTACAAATAAATGATTCCTCTCAACATTCCTCTGCATTCTAAATATTAATATCTATTAATAAACAGACCTGAAATTAACCTTCTGACTTCACTCCTCTAAAAATCAGGCAGGTCAAGAGAAAAATCAGTTGCAGAGTCTGATTCCATGCACTGTCTTACCCTCTGAGATGAAAGCAGCCTGGGAAAGACCACAGCCGTGTCCCATGCAGCTCCAGTAGTAAAGCACTCTGGGGATCCAGTTACCCAGAGCAAAGACGGGCACCGGAGAGAAGTGCAGCCTGGACAGAACCTCCTTTTTACTGCAGAAACGTAAAAGAGGCAAGCGCACGGATGGTTATATTAACTCAGGAAGAACCATAAAACCTTATTTTCAGCTCCAAGTTTAAACTCTTGGACTTCAAAATAATCAATTTATTTCATACAGTTCATCTGCTAACTTAGGGGGGGGGAAAAAAAAAAAAAAAAGCCATTTTAGTCACATGCCTTCTGATTGGCTGCACTTCAAAAGCAGAAGATCGGAGCATCAGGTGGTTGTGGTTTCTGTGTCTTAGATCAGCGGTCCCCAAACTTTTTTGCACCACGGACCGGTTTATCACCAGTGTGTGAATGTGTGTGTGACTGAATGTGTAAAGCACTTTGGGGTCTTTAGGGACTAGTAAAGCGCTAAACAAATACAGGCCATTTACCATTTATGTCAGACAATATTTTCACAGACCAGCCTTTAAGGTGTGGCGGATAAATACAACAAAATAACACCAGTACTGGTAGCAAAAAAAAAGAAAAAAGAAGATTTATTCATAACACACAGGAAAAGACCCAGGGAAACTGAGTTAACGATAAAAAAGATAAACAAAATAATGATAAAAACCTTGAAAACCATAAATTTCACACTCGAGCCTCAACTCTTGCAGCACGGTACCAAACAACTCACAGACAGGGATATCCCCTGTGACATCATACAGAACCAAGAAAAACTGTCCAACACAAAGCACTTAGATGTGTCTGAAGCTTTTGATGGCCATATTTAATGCAAGCATCCACCATTTTAAGTGCACATATTTGAAAGTAAGAAAAATCCTTCATAGGTTAACTCTAAACAACCCAAGAAAATGGTTAATACAATAAATGTCACTCTGGCAGTGACATTTGGGATCTTGCTCATGTTAATAAAACATTGAGATTTAAATAAAAACATCATGTTTTCCAATAGACTAAGGAGTTCTAGGTACTTTTTAGTTCTGCTGCGCTTCCCTTTTTTCCCAGTGCAGTTTCCTGTGTTTGGTACAGTATGTTGTCACTATTATTAAGATGGTTCCTGTTTCACATAACCGATTATTTTACAGCTTTGAGGATTAATGTTCCTGAAAACTGTAAAATAAAATATCAGCCTCCTGTGCAAGTTTAAAAAAAAAAAAAAAAAAGGAAGTATACTCTGCTCATTTAATCTTCCAAGAAACTTTTTAATGTCAAAACTGTTTCACAGCACAGAGTTGAAATAAATGATGAAAGTGCTAAAATTATCCATCGTATGAAATCTATATTTTATGATCTTTTGGAAGGCCCTGTGTGTTTCACGTTCAAATAGAAAAAGGTAAATTTCCAGTTATATAAACTGAAATTTTATAGTTTACAGACAAAATTAACTTATGGATGGGAATGCATTAGAGAGGAAACAAGTGGGTCTCAAAGCTTTATGGAATTTGAACCAGAGCAGAAAAGAAGTCACATTTCACAAGTCTGCAGGTTTTTTGTTGTTAAAACTGTTTAATTTTTAACGGGCGACCGTGGCTCAGGGGGTTGGGAATCGCATCTGTAACCGGAAGGTCGCTGGTTCGATCCCTGGGCGCTCTGTCCTGGTCATTGTGTCCTTGGGCAAGACACTTTACCCTACTTGCCTACTGGTATTGGCCAGAGGGGCCGATGGCACGATATGGCAGCCTCACTTCTGTCAGTCTGCCCCAGGGCAGCTGTGGCTACAGCCGTAGCTGCCTCCACCAGTGTATGAATGTGAGAGTGAATGAATAGTGGTATTGTAAAGCGCTTTGGGTGCCTTGAAAAGCGCTATATAAATCCAATCCATTATTATTATTAATTTTGCATCTGAAGCTCTCAAACTGTCTTTAAATAAAACCAGCAACTCCAACTCTATGCAGTCACGTGAAAATACTAAGTACAGGTTCTACTATTCAAATGAACATGATCATCAGCAGGTATTAGCGCCCACTCAAAGTACAGACCTCAATCTGACTGAAATGCTGTGGAGGGACCTTAAGAGAGCTGTGCATAATTTAATGCTCACAGGCCTCAGTGAACTGAAGACGAGTGGGCCAACATTTACCCCCCAACAGGGACAGAGGCTGAAAGTCACACACAGAACCATTACTTCAAAGTTCCTACTGCTAAAGGTCGTTCTACAACTTATTCAATCATTGGATGGACTTAGTGTTTCACAGTAGGTCTTTTGCCACTTCAAGTTGCTGAAGCCAAAGATTTAACCAACCTGCAAAAATATTAAAATTGACAGAAATTTATCCCCAAGTGAACTTTCAAGCACTTTAAATGATTTATATTTGTCAGTCATAATATGCACCACATTTGCTTTGTTGCTCCTGCTGATATTTGTGTTCTGTTGTGTTGTTTTATTACCCGATCCATCATCCTCTTCACTATCTGTGCAGTGCTTTGCATGTCATTTCTGTAGTGATGTTGTGATTCCATTTAAAAGTGGGTGTGCTGAAATATTTCCAGATGTGTACAGCTGTTCTTTTAAGCCTTTTTTCTGTTCCATTTTCACGTTTAGCTTTTAGCCTCTAGTGGAGGTTGCATGTTCTGAATCCCTGTCCATATCTAACATTTGACAGAAAAGCGAAGTTTAGCCTTGTGCTTCAAAACTAGACTGTGCGTATGTAAAGTGAGCATAGGTAACTCCACCACCCACAACAGAAAAATTTTGCATAAACAGCTTCAGAATATTAATTAATTTAATATAATTGTATTGACACTGAGTATGTTTTACTCAGTGCAGGTATGCATTGCCAAGTGCTATAAACATCTGTTTTCTATCACCACTGGAACCCAATTCGTCTGCCTTACAGCGAGGATGAGTCCTTCACGCTCACCTGTGGGCGGCGGCCCGCAGCACCTGCTCCCGCATCCAGAGAACATCATTGACCACAGAGTCGTCCAGGGATAGGAAGAGCA
This sequence comes from Aulonocara stuartgranti, assembly GCF_965226115.1. Classification (NCBI taxonomy): domain Eukaryota; kingdom Metazoa; phylum Chordata; class Actinopteri; order Cichliformes; family Cichlidae; genus Aulonocara; species Aulonocara stuartgranti. The sequence continues at coordinate 5,946,116 of NC_138947.1, read as the reverse complement.
CTTGTGTGCTATTCGGAAGTTCCTCCACGAGACTTTTTAGCGAAGACTCTGAGCTCCAAAGGCACTCCAGAAACCCTGAGTTGTTGGTGAAGGCGTGGATCACCAGAGGTCCCCTCAAAGCGTCGGGCTGGAAGGAAAACTCCCCATCCAGAGTTGGTACTTTGAACGCGTCCGCCGGGTCACCGGGCTCCGGCCCTGCGGGAGGTTGCCGAGATCTCAAACTCACCGTGCTGTCACCTTCGGTCAGCAACACCTGGCGCCTCGGTCTCCCTCCTGTTTCAGCGATATGAGCTGCCACAACAATCAGGAACCACAACAGCGCAGACTTTGAACGCAACAAAGCCATGTTCCCGGTGTAAGCTAGTGCCCGTGAACTCACCACGAACAACCGAGGTCGGACATCACTTCGCCAAAAGTTAACTTAAACTTAAAGGGCCAGAGTCTTTTTTAGCTGTCCCCAGACGACCTGTGATTTCCTCCTTCCACCTAATCATGACATCCAAACATTTGAGCTGGAGGCGGGCCGAGCCGCTGTCTACGGCAGCCCTGCAGGGACACAGGTCTGGGAAAGCGCAAACGGTACTTTTAACGGAAAATGATCTGAAACAGAGAATTTGATTGGTCGTCAAAATAATTAAATCTGTCGTGATAAAACGCTTAGTTGAGGCGGAAAACAATAGCAAAACAATAGGAGACAATAGCTGCAAAACGACTAGCAGAAATAAATTTTCAACATCTCGCGAGATTTGATGATGACCTGACCTATTTCAGAGAAATGTTTTAAGACCCCTGATTTACCCCCCCCCCCCAGTTGTGGTAGATAGCTGTTGCTCCTTGTGCCTGGTTCTGCCGAAGGGTTCATCCTGTTAAAAGGGACATTTTTTTTTCTTCCTACTGTTGCCAAGTGCTTGCTTATCGGGGGAATTTCCTTGTATTATTGTAGGGTCTTTACCTAATAATATAAAGCACCGTGCAGGTGACTGTTGTTATGAATGGGTGCTGTATAAATAAAACGTAATTAAACTGAATCGTATTCTTTTATCTCAATAAAAATATTTAAAAGGTTATCCGACACAAGAGCCAATTCGAGAACTAGAGTATGCCATTACAACATATATTGGTTGCTATTATTAAGAAAACTATTCAGTTTTATCGATATAAAGTAAACAATGTAAAGTACAAGTATAAAGTAGCTCTTTATATAACCGTATCTCATTCATCAGGACATTTTCTTGCACATCTGCTAATACAAAAACTAAGGCATGTCTCAGAGAGCTTCACCATATCACAATCATGTCAAATTTGAGGTTACATATTGAGAAATTAAGATGTAAAAGGAAGTACAAAACCAAATAAAAATAGATTATAAAAAAGTGGTGGTTACATACAGCAACAATAAGCTGCTAAATGCACAAATCAGAGTCCTTTAATCTTTATTTATTTATTTTATTTAGGACAGTGCATGTTAATGAACATAAATGTAAAACTAAAAATTACATGAATGTAAACATACCAGATTATAGCCAAGGGCTAATTTCCATCTGTTGTCCTTAAGCATAAAAAATAGACATAATAATTCATAAAAATTCATCATTCATTCATAATAAAAACTCCATCACCAAACTTACACATTCACACCATTCTGTTCCCAAATAAAACATTAAAACTATACAACTCATACATGATCACACACTTTTTGTCCGTAACCAGTTTTTGACTCTTTTACTGTTAATTTAACGATTTTCCATGTGCTGTGAAGATGTTCCAATTATATCATATAGCGTAGTCTGATAAGCATTTTAGCCAGTGTTAAAGTAGTCCAGTTCAAAACATTTCTCTGAACAAGTCACACAAGACCATTTAGAAGACGTACGTGCAACAAGTGACTCAGAATAATTGCCGGAGATGAGCATCAGCCCTCATCTTTCACTCACACAGCTGTGCGTAAAAGCGCGCAAACGTTGCGTAAAGGGACCTCGGCAAAAGAACCGTGGATGTTGCTCTCTTCATCTGAAACTCAGCAGTGAGGTGTGATCCACTTGCACACAGATATTTATTATCTGTGTTCCTGGCTAAGTACACACAGTCTGCAGTGATGGAAACGCTTAAACTTGTTTTCATTTCTGTGCTGCTTCTGTCAAACGTTTTCTGTCAAGATACGGATGCTGACATCTGGAGAGAAGACATCGAGGAGGTAAAATTTTATAAACCTGCTGGCACTTTCTTTGCTGCCAGCGTCCTTTCAGAGTACGTATAAAGAAAGTTAAAACAAAGTATGTGATTATGATTAATGCTTACGCTCAAAACCTTTTAATGAAATAATTTCTTGGATTCGGTTTCAGGCTTCTATTGTATTTTTTCTCATATGGAAAAAAGAAAATGTTTAATATTAAACGTCTTTATTTACTTGTGTTTGTCTCATATAAGGAAAAATGGCCAAACTCTAAAGAAATTCAAGACATTTTAGTTAGAATGATCAGAAAACCAGGATCTCGCCAACATCTTGGATTTATGGGGAGAAAGGAGTCTGGTAAGACGATATGACGGCATTTTGAACAAATTTATGCAGATTTATGTTTTAAACTGCTCATCTACCCAGAGAGAGTTCACTCATCCATTTAATTCTTCACAAACAGGAAAAACACGGACGGCACGTAAACGTAAGTTTTATAACTTTCTATTTTTTGCATTTCAGTTCAGCATTATTTCAGAGGTAAAAAAAAAAAAAAATATATATATATATATATATATATATATATATATATATATATATATATATATGGCGAAATGCTGTTTTTCTTTCTAGGGCACAAATTTCAAACCTTTGTGGGTCTGATGGGGAAGAGAAGCTCTTGGGATTAAGGTATATTTCCCGCAACACTCTCATAAATCTAGTCTCACATCAGCTTATATTTGCCTGGTCAACTGTTGGTTTCATCCCCGCAGGAGCTCTGTGACCCGGCGTCGATTCAAGGCTGAAGATCGGAGAGAAAAACTAAATTTCCATCCGTGTGATTGGTCTCCATTCAACTTTTATAGTCTGTACATATTATTTAATGTATAAAATATAACATTTAGTGCCATTGAAAAATCGCCCTAACACTTAAAGTGCACAGAGCGACACCTAGTGGTAAAACAGTGTCCTATATTGCCACCATAGAAATCATTTAATAATTCAAAATTACCAGAGCACGTGTTTAAATTGAGGGGCTTTATAAAAAAAATTAAATAAAAAGCATTATTTTATGTTTATGTTTCAGTCACAAAACTGGTGTTCTCCCCACTTCATAATGAGCACGTTTTCTCATAATAAATCCATCTTACTCTTCAATATCACAGGTTTATTAAGTGACTTTGTACATTACAAATGAAAAATAAAATTAAAAATACAGAGATGGAGTACATAGCCAAAGCAAAATGTGATGTTGACTCTTCATTTCCCACTGATGGTTTCCGCAGAGTAACTGAAATAACATGTGGGCTGTTTTTATTTTATTTTTTTCTATGTGTCCAGAATCACTGTTAATATTTGGAAGTGTTTTTCTTTAACAGTGGACACGCAGCTGTCAAGTCTCTGAGGATTTTTCTAAACATACAAAAGAAGTTATTACTTCAGCTGGCTCGGTATATATAAAAATAAACTAAAGTGAAATGTAACACTTATGACAATATAAATGGTGGTCCGAGACTAGTGAACATAGCTAAACACACAAGAAAAAGAAAGCGTTATATTTCAGGAAAAAAAAAAAGAAGCTTTAGCCATTTTTTGTTATCTATAAAAAGGCCCAAGGTGCATTTTCTCGTGTTTTCTACCGACAGTGTTTCGTTCTAGCCTGCTGCGCTGATGGGACGAGGGTTACAGGTTTAACAGGTACACTCAAAACCAAAACAAAACAAAGGATTCGTTAATGCCTTGTCCTTTTCTTACTTTGATACACATTTGAAGGTCAGGTTAAATGTTCATATACGTTAACTTTTCCTGTAAACAAGCATTTCAACAGAAACTGATTGTACTTGTGGGTATTTGTAGGGATGAACAGATTGTGAAACTGCGGGCCAACACAGATGTTTAAAGGTTGGGGAAATTTGGCCGCCATTTATAAAGATTATTGGTATATATTCCATATTCAGCATTTCATTATCATTCTCTAACGATTTATTCAGCACAAAATTAAAGCAAAAGATAAACATTGGCGCGGCCCCCGGTAAATGATAAATCTACACACACCAGTCATTTAAAAGCAACCTTGGGAAGAAAGAAAGCAGCCGATTTGGGGGTGGAGAACAGTATTTAGTATAACAATAATAACATCAACAATAATAATAATAATAATTAAAATAATATGGAAAGTAAACATTCCTTGAGGATGATGAAGAAGATAATGGCTGTTCTTAGGCAGCCAGGGGGCTCTGCAGAGGCTGTTCTGGCCTTACATGCAGACTCCCCCCCAGGCCCCCTCACACACCCACAAATGCCCCCAGTGCGCCCTCTAGCAGCTGGGAGCAGGAGCACAGCTGTGCTGGCAGACAGAGCAGGGACAGAAGAAGAGGGGGAGGAGAGCGGGGAGAAGAGGGGAGGATAGAGGAAGATTGGGAGGAGGTGGGGTAACATCAGAGCCACACACTGGTGTCCTGACTGGCAACATTGGCAAACATAAATTTCTCGAGTGGCGGTGGTCCTGCCGACTGTCCTTAAAAGATCTTGCCTTTCTTTTTGTTTTTCTCCAGGGTCCTGAAGAAGAGGGGAAAAGTCAGTGACACTTGTTCTACAAACACTTCATGTTTATTTATATATGTAGGTTATAACTGTGTAAAACAACAAACACCACTTCATTTGATGATTGCTGAATCTTTAACAACACTGTTCAAAGTTCTTGACGCTCTGACGGAGGCTCTGTCGGAGGCTCTGTCTGCTGTGATGTGAGCCGATAAAGAAGAAACAATAAACCCATTCATATCACAACTGAGTGACCTCCCTTGCCCAATTTATCCAAATCACATTTCAAGTAAAATTATCAAATAATATACAAGCTCGAAGCTCAAAGCCTGGTTTAGAGCAGGAGTGGGCAGTTAATTTTCCCAAAGAGCTACATGAGAAACTGGGAATGTTGAGCGCCTGAACTCAGTTCTACTCAATATTAATTTTATCCCTTTATAAACTTGCACTGGTGGCCCCTTGGGAAAATTAACCCCTGGTTTAGAAGAATGAGAACCTTTGGCTGGTTCAGCTGGCTAAAGTCCATTTTCATTTTTGGCAGAATAAACAGTCTTTAGTGGGGGTGGGCGATATAAACAATATAAATTTGGCCAACGATAGAGATTTTGACTATATCGCTCTATCGCATGTTGATGACGCCATCAAGCTGCGCCTGTTTTGGTCGAAAGCATGGCAGCGGCTAAAACCATTATCATCTGCAAATTATGCCGGGCGACAGTCATAGCAAAGAGATGAAGCACTTTTGAAATATGGGGAAGGCCAAAAACTGCGCTTCCTCCACTTCCGTAACATTGATTCATTAATGTTGAATTCTCTCGCGGCTGCTCTATTCCCATGTTGTTGCAGTATATTAATAACTAACCTCGTATTGTGGATGAATAATCTCAGTTGTTCTCCTGACTGAAGTTTGGCCCGTGTATAGCACCCTGCTATGCAATTGCATTTGTCCCTGACCACCAGAATCCCTCACGTTAAATTTTATCGAGTGGAAAAAAAAACTTGGCGTTCATCCTCCAGCTTCACTGTGCTAATGTTATGCTAACATAGCTGTGTCGCTAGCAATCACGTAGCACATCATTATATACCAGGTAGTCCAACTTCAGTAACCCTGCAAATGCCACTGCTGTTTAGTTTTCTGTCTTCATTTATGTTGGAAGTGGTAGCAGAGCTGTACGTTTTAATTAGTTTCAAAAATCTCTCAGTCAGAACATGGTATAAAATGTTTGGGTGTAAACCAGCGAGCTAACTTCCTGTTAACTTTTAACTCCGTTAAATTTAATAAATTCTGTTTTCATGGACGCATGGATGTTAAACTTAATTGTTACACCCGTTAAAGCAGCAACGCTGATGATTTAATTAAAGATGAAAGAATTTAGACCGTTTTTAACTCTTAGTGTTCGTTTGACTTTGGGATCTGAAGTAAACGGAGTAATGGACCCAGTGTTGCCAACTCCTCAGTAAGGAAAATCGCTATCCGGTTGTTCAGTCTGACGTCACTAGCTGTGTCTGGGTCTAAACTCCGCTGCAGCTCCATATATCAAACGATCACTATGGCATTACTGAGAGTTGAAAAACTGTCTAAAGTCTTTCATCTTTAATAAAATGATCAGCGTTCTGCTCTACCAGGTGTAACAATTGAGTTTAACATCCAGGCATCCATGAAAACGGAATTTATGACATTTAACGGAGTTAGAAGTTAGCAGGAAGTTAGCTCGCTAGCTTCTATCTAAATACAATATAGCGTGTCCTGACTGCGGGGTTTTGGAAACAAATTAAAACGTACAGCTCTGTTATCACTTCCAGCATAAATGAAGACAGAAAACTAAACAGCAGTGACGTTTGTAGGGTTACTGAAGTTGGGCTAGCTGGTATATAATGATGTGCTACGTGACCGCTAGCAACACAGCTATGTTAGCATAATATAAACAAGCTAACTTTTTTTCCACTTGATAAAAGTTATCGTGAGTGTTCTCGGTGGTCAGGAACAAATGTAATCGCATGGCAGGATGCTGTAAAAGGACCAAACTTCAGCCAGGAGAACAACTGAGATAATCCATCCACAATACGAGGTTAGTCATTCATATACTGCTGCATGGGCTGTGCTGTAGTTACTTCCTAAGGTTTTAAAAACTGAGCTTCAATAAATGATTAGCGGTAATAAAAGCCGAGGGAGGTCAACAGGGATCACTGACTGTTTTAGGAGCTTTTTGAGATCAAATAGAAGAAAATACATGACATTAAACATGTTAACAACACAAAAGCCATATTAAACGCAGACTACTTTAGACCCGGAAGTAGGATTCGTCGCGTCATCACTGAACAACCGGATTGGTTGTCCTAAAAGTCGCTAGAAGTCGCTAAATGACGTCATCGCCTAATTTGCTTAATTGTAACCTATGTTGTTGAGAGAGAAATAACATCGTGGAAGAGACATCGAGTAAAAAAACGTCCTAAATGCATTTAGAGTTTATTTAGAACTACAAATTAAATTTCTTTTAGCAATTATTGTTTTTTTTAATGTCACAATTCCAACCCTGCTCCTTTACCTGGGCTTGGACCGGCAAAAGTGACCCAAAATAGGCACTCTGGTGGAGTTACTTTGTGTGTGTGTGTTTATAAGTAGTTTTAAACCTTGTGATCCACAAAACAGCATAAGAGTAAAAGAGTAAAAGAAGAACTGACTGCGTTACAGCACCCGCTGCTTGTTGAGAGTAAAAGCGATACGCTTGTCTTTTTTTTTAGCGACTTTGTTTTTTTTTTTTAGAAAAAAAGTCGCTAAGGTGTCTGAAAACTCGCTAAATATAGCGACAAAGTCGCTAAGGTGGCAACACTGAATGGACCCAGATTACTCCACGAAGCTCCTCACTACGGCAGCCGTAATGCTCTGACAATCCATCAAGCAGTGCAGCTTACCAAAGTTGTACTAAAAAAAATTTATACAGATTTTTGCACGCCAAAATTGATTCGAGGTCAGTAGGCACAACCAGAATTCATACATAAGGCACACTCTCGATTTTTGAGAAAATTAAAGGATTTTAAGTGTGCCTTATAGTGTGGAAAATACGTTATACAGAAGAAAAGAATATATCGTGATATATATCGTTACTGCACATGCTTCAAATTATATTGCGATATGAATTTTAGGCCATATCGCCCAGCCCTAGTCTTAGGCTGCTTTTTTTTTTTTTAAGCTACCACTTACCAAAATTATTGACCATACATGATACTGTTGGTACCTTCTCAAAAATCCTAAGTGTTATGCTATTTTTTTCAATGTTGTGAAACATTGTCAACAATCGTTTTTGTACTTATTGCCTTTTTACTGATGTGTCATTTTAAGGGTGTGGTCCTGCATGGGTCCATAGTTTTCTGTTTAGAGGATTATAATGGAAATTTGGCCACTGTGGAGACTACAGTGATCCATTCACATGCAGTCCATGTCCAGGGACTGAAACAACCACAGTCGAGCTCACCGTGAAGAGGAAGAAGAACGAAAACAACTAGGATCAAATAAACATTGATGAGTTTCATTCATCTACACAGAAGTTCTTTCAACATTATATCTTCTGTTTTTTTTCTTTTTTGCTGTTGCAAAGTAAAAGGACTAACAGCACAAACACAGCAGCAGACAGCCACATGTGCACATGAATTTATTACAGAGCGAGAAAACCTTTATACTGTGCACATTAGGTAAAGTAGTTAAACTTCATTAGAAAGGAAGTTAAGACATAGGAAGCTGCCTCCAAGTCCACTGTGTTTACAACACAGTGAACTGCATCTACCCTCAGCCAAAAATACCATAGAGTGCAACCCTGCTAAATACCCTAAATGGCACAAAAAAAAAATTTACATTCATACAACAATCTCACTCACTACACCACATTTCACTGAAGCAAAAAAACACTGCTGCAGCTTTTTTATGCTCCTGTTAGATGGTTTGCTTCCGTTTTGTTGTTTGGCCCTGAAGCTGACACACTTCCTGATAAACACACACAGCATAAAGGCTGAATCCAATCAAGTATTTAGAGGGCTGGGAGTCTGAAAAATAAACAGCATGCAGTGTAATGCAGAATCTAAGAAAATGAAAAGACATAACCCACTAATCTATTTATTCCCCAACCCTGCAATGTGTGATGCATGCACAAACTTTGCATAAAGCTGAACCACAGGGTGTGACAATGATGATGCATATATACACGATCTGAGCCCCGGTGTGTGTGCTGTACCTGGTGGCCTCCATCTGCTGCTGTTGCAGGCGCTGGTGGGTCTCCCAGTTTGCCCTTTCTTCCTCGAACACGCGTCTCTTGTCTTCCAACTCCTTGTGCTGAGCATCCAGGTTTTTTTTCATTTGTTCATGACGCCGTTGAAGCTAATAACAGAACAGAGGACGCTGTAAGCACTTTGGACTGAAGGCAGTGGCACACATGCAGGAAATAAGCCGAGTGCTGCACACACAGAAATGTGAACTGCCACTTTATCTGTGTTCCTGATACAGGCTCAGTTACACAGAAGGAGAATGAATAATCCTATAAAGAGACAATCATAGTGTCAAAGTGAGACCACGTTTTTATATTTTAATTCTTAATGTTTTCGAGCTTATGGCTAAATTTCAGTTTAGTGGCAGCTTAACACTCACAGGAGAGAAAAACACAGCTGATTAAAGAGAGAAAGAAATGAGCTGAAACTTTAACCTCGAGGGAAATTGGACAGCGAATGATCCTGAAAATCATCAGAAGCTCAATTAAAATTTTATTAGTCTGAAGGTTTATTTATAACTTTGACTCCAACTTCTATTTAAATTACAGTGACAGATTAATTATGTAGAATATTTAATCTAACACAAAAAAGTGATGTAATTTAAATACTTTTAAGATATCAACTAGGGATGTAGCCTCAGACTACACTCTGCTATTTAATTAAAGTTTTTATATTTATATATTTATAAAGCACCAATTCCCAACACCAATCACCACATGGTGATTTAAATTTTAAAGGTAAAGAGCAGCACTTAACAACAGCAGTGGAAGATCTCCCAAAGCTATTTGGGGTGGAAGGGTGAAAGAGAAGAGTAAAAAGGACGAGACACAAAGCCACAGTAGTAAAGAGAAGGAAGAGGAGGTTCTCAGTGTATCACAGGAAGTTCCAAACTAGGAGCTGGTTCCACCTGATACCTGAAGGTGCTGGCTTTTAGTAAACCTTTTAGAAACTTTAGGAACCACAAGTAAGTCTGCATTTTAAGAGCGAAGTGCTCTGATGGGACAAATGTTGAGGTCTGTAAGGTATCACAGGAACTGATCACTGAGGACTTCAGTGAGACAGAGGCTGGATGAAGGATTGACTGACATCCTCTCAACTGAGCAAATTCTCAAATAACCACTGGTGTTGTATTAATGAGACAACAAGTGCTACATCAACACCAGTCGGTGTTTGCATTTCACATATAAACCGCAAACGGGACACATCTTTTAAAACATGACTTATAGCCCGTGCTATAGAGGGCGTTGCATTTACATTTTGGTGCTGGTGAAACTGAGCTGTTCATGGAGGACTTTGAGCTAATAAAGACTTTAGAGAAATGCAGAAGAGAGAGGAGACTTAAGAACTGAATCCAAGTCTCAATACGTACTGTCAGAGATATGAAATGAAGGAAAATAAACATTTGTCTACACTGGTAGAATATTATCTACTTTATTAACATTATGAGCTCACTAAGTTTTGAGGATGACTCAAAGACAGAATTGGTATATTTTAATAACATTTGGTCTAATAACAGTTTTATAACTATCTGGAGCCAATCTCCTGTCAGTAGCAGTTTGTATTAAACTGGATGTGAAGGCTATTATCTCTTCAAACATTCAAACATCTGCTTTCTAAACATTGTTTTGGGAGACGTAGGAATAAAACCTGCGTGCAAAAGAGCAACGTTCATGTGCACATGAGTTCCCCTCACACGTCTAACCGCTGAAACACGTCAGCATAAGAGGAAGGAAGGAGCCCAGACAGGCAACTTCACTGCTGCATGAATTGCAGAATTCATTAGCCTGTGTGTTTTACCTCTGCTTCAGAGTCTTTGAGCTTCTGCACTTTTTCCTTGACTTTCATCTCGAAAACCTGCTCCATCTCCATCTCCATCTTCTTCATCTTAGCCACATGCTCTCGTCTCTCTTCCTCCATCTGGGCCAGAGGACTCCTGTACAGGAAGCACGCGAAAACATGCACAAACAGAAATTTAGACGTGAACTACAGAATGTGACTAGCATCATCCTACTTATCAGTATATTCAGTATTACTAATGTTTCTAATCAGTAGAATGACTTAATTATGTGAGCTTTTTTAGTCAGTTTTGTCTGCAAATTAAAGTCTCATTTCAGCATTTCCTTTCCTCCAGATACTACTGCATGCAGGCTGGAACATCACAGAGAGAGAAGCAGGACAATGCTTGAAATGTAACCATGAGATGCATCAGTTTGGATCAAACCTTAAAAGTAATTTTATTAGAACTAAATTTGTCGTCTGCTGAGCTCACAGAAACAATAAATCTATACAGCACATTTTCATAACTACAAGGAAATCTCGTTACAGTATTATTCCCTTTTTTCCAAACAAAAACAACAGGAGGGAGAAAAATAGAGGCACAGGTGAAGATTTAGGAATGGAGGATCCCAGGCTGCGACAAGAACATGAAAGCAACCACAAACCAATTTTGGGAACCAGAGGAGGGATCCAAAAGTTAATGCAAGGAACCTGTGACCACTGACAGCGAGTGGAGGTGGATTAACATTAGTAAAGCTCACCAGGCTGGTTTGTTGCAGTGTAAGTGAACAGAGACCTGTCATGAAGAATGTGGAGCGGTTACCTGAGCTTACGAGGAATGTAGCTTGTGGGAATGACAACTGGAGAGACGCCCGATTTTTTTTTTTTGTCATTTTTGTAAACATTTTCTATGTTTAAGTGTTGTTTTTCCCAGGGAGGCTAAACAAATCTGAAGGGGGAAAACAAACACCCCCCCCCCCCTCCACACACACACACAAAACGTGTGCTAGTGGATGCTAGGTTCTTGCTTCTTCACGTTTTTAATATTCTTCATTTAAAAAGTAGTTTCACACGGCAGCAGGAGAAGCTTTGGTGTTTGATTTGAAATCATCAGCTCTCAGCTGGCACAAGTTATTTTCACATTTTTCTTAATTTGAATTTACTTATTTAAAAAAGGGGCAGCAGGTATATTGTTGCATCAACGTCCACCTTCGTTGTAGCATTTGTGTCACATACCGGTACTAATTATGTAACAGGATGCAGGGCCTTGTTTCTATGATGACAACCACACACATTAGGTGCTACTCAAGAAAACCAGTCGATCAGAGCCGAGCCGAGCCGATCAGAGTAGGTACTAATGGAAAAGGGGCTTTAATGAACATATTCATGTAAATATGTTTTTTTTCCCCCAGTCCTGCTGAAGCAGATTAGCAGATTAGTTTGGAGAGTTAAAAGTCTTTAAAACTTTAAATCTTAATAGAAATGGTTTTCTCAACTCTTTAAGCCTGATACTTTCTATATTTAGTCATCATGCATGCCGCCTAACACAAATCAACATAACTTAGACATAAGTCCGGTTTTGACAAACTTTAAAATGCTAGGCTGATTGAGTGAGTCAGGTTTTATAATTCTGGTCAGGTGATAGATTGATTTTCAAAGTATCTCCAAAAAGTTGATTCTGTTCATCTGGACGTAGCGTTTTGTGGGAGAAACGTTTCGTCACTCATCCAAGTGACTTCTTCAGTCTCAGATTTTCAAAGTAGACTACTCGTAAAGAAAGGCAACAGGCTGCCAGAGATATTTTTGTTTCGCATACCTGTCTGCCTCATTTCAAGAGCACGCTATAATTAGAACATTTTCAAAGCTTCACCTGCTGTCAGACTGTCCTTTCCGACAAGGAAGTGAAACTGTTACACTCCACCAGCTTATGTGGACTAAAAGCTAAACACCCAACACGAACATCTGTGGGCTGAGGTAGACTGTCTACAGTTACAAAGCATCTGCCGGCTGGTACTGTGAGAATAAATGCAGATGTCTGTTACTGTCTGCATACTATTCTGCTAATATATTTAAATAAATAGGCACACAATAAAACATTTCTGCGACAGAACAAGAAGTGTTCCAGATTTATGTTTGCAGAGTGGCACACATGCACCAGTCAGACTACTTTCATATCTGGTGTAGCCAGTTTTATGTGTTACAGAGGAAGTGTAATGCCCGTTTATCTAGTACACCAGATGTTTTCAAACTGTAGGGTCACTTAAGGTGGAGTACGGATGATAAAACTAAGGTGAATATGTGCAATTTTTATCGGGAGAATAAACAACAGTTTGCTGGTGTTATCGTACTAACCTTCATTTTTTTACTAAAATTAAAATTTGTAGTTAAATTGCTAATATTTACAACAATTGTGCAGTGTAAACCTTTATTTCTGTCTTCTAAAAGTATTAAATAAGTGAAAATAATTGCTTAAGTTGCTAATGTCAGCTAAAGTGATATATTGCCCAGTACTGGTAACCGCTTAAAACATCTCATGCGCAGGTCTCTGCTGCTAATCCAAGCAGCAGCAGCAGGTGGAGGCAGCAGTGACTATATAGAAGTGGAAAAATTGTCGATTGGAAAAATTGAAAGCATCACAGTCCTGGCTGGTAAACTATGTTGACCAGGAGGTGAGACCGTTCACAGTTTTCCTCCTCAAAACCTTTACTGAGGAAAAAGTAGGCGGGGGCAGACCAAAGTCAACAAGGGGGATAGAAACCACCCAAATACAGCCAAAGAGGAGAGGAGAGGAGAGGAAGGATGTGAAGATGAAGATGTTATAGGTCTCAAAAATACTGAAAAAAAAAATTGACTTACATTCCATCAACTGTGTCAAGTCTAAAAAACAAAAAACAAAACAAAAACACAACCAAACACACAGACACACACACACACACACACAAAGCATGCAATGATGAGATCATGCACTAAAATAAAACAACACTTATTAGTTTGTGACTGAAGCTATTTTTCACTGCAAAATGGAAAAAAAAGTGTGGAAAAAATAAGTGTCAGCTTTGTGAGCTGCGTGTCAGACACACTCAGCCGTCGGTCAAATGTTTAGCTGTGTGTTAGCATCAGCAACATGGAGCTAGAGTTTTAGCAGTGTGTGTTAGCCATTTGCTTATGAATGTATTAATGACAATTAATCATTGTGTTTTGAATCCAAGCTTGAAATCAGTGGAAAATTAGTAGAGTGATAAACTACAATTAAAAAAAACAACAACACATCAGTATTTTTCACAAATCGCGATCACAAGGTTCAGTGAAAGAAGTCATCCTCCAGCTTTGTCTTTCCCTGTTGCCTGGAACCAATATACTTAAATAAAATAAGGATATGATTACATAATGTGATAACACAGCCATCTGCAGTCTCCTATGTGGCAAATGTTCATCCCACTGCTTTCAGAAATCTATTCCACTTAAGTTAACACATGCAAATTTGAAAAATTAAGCTTATGTAAAGTCCAAAACACATGAAATATCAAAAAGTATGCATGAAATGGGTTCAACACAAAACTGCAACACATTCTGCAACATCAGAATCAGCAGAAATCAACTTGATTCTATTAACTTAATTAAAATACACTATCTACACTGTGTGTGCTCTAAACATACAATGCTTTCTGGTATACCCTTCCTTCAGTGCTACGCATTAGCTTCATTATATGTGATACTAAATCCAGAAGGCTTTAAAATTTAGGTTGAAAAACGCAGCTGTTACTCGGGCAGTTAAACAGCAGAGGTAACCTCAACCCCTTTAGCTACAATTGATGTGTCTAGTGCCTTTTGTCTAGGACTTACTTGGTGGACAGCTGTCCTTTAGCCTTGTTGTTGTCCACTCCATTGTAGGTGACAGCGGCCAGCTTCCTGCTGCGATAGTTTTCATAATGGACATTGTTTGTCACGTCTTTCAGGTCCTGCATGTGAGTTCTGGGGTGGAAAAAGAAGAATATATATACTTTAACTGCGCTTCGAGTTATACTATTTTTTTTAAATGTTCTTAATGATAATCGTAGTTACTTTGAAAAACGTGCAACATTATCAGTTGAGGATGAACTGGCTTAAACTGCAGCTGGTGATGCAGAAGATCACCAGAGCAGAAAGGGGACATACATTGTATGTACATACATTAGCTGCAGTCTAAACTGGTAGGCTGGACCCAATTTTTTTATATCCAACTAAACCTTAAATGTTAAATGGAAAAAAAAAAAAAAAAAAAAAGGTTTTTGAGGAACACAAAAACCAACTTAAATGATATAGGGCCTCAGGAAATGTCTTTAGTTACAGTCTTAGTCACTGTGGTGAAATACCCTGGAGAGACTTTTGTGCAGGTGTTTAACGAGACTGGGAACTTTTAACATTTTAAACCACTACTTAAAAAAAACAACAACAAAAAAACCCCACTACAAACAATTAAAAATAGATCTTTAAAAACTGAGGTAAACACGAAAACCATCTAGTCAATCAAAAATTCAAAACAAAATTACAAAAACAGGTAATGGTGGAAAAATGATACATTAACTATCTGAACCCCGGGTTAACCCCATACCCGTGTGAGACAAGATTCTCTCTGCGAAAGCAACTAAGTGAAACTGATATTACACCAGTGTGCCTGGCAAGGGAAACATGAGATGGGACAGGCCAGAACGGAACTTTCAAAATAAGACCGGGCTGGTTGTCCAGTCACTGATTGTGTTCTTTGAAAAAGAATATTTGTTTTTTTTTTAGATTATGAAAATTTAAAAACACCAAAGCAATGCACTAATGAGTGATGTAATAAGGTCTATGGGTAGGAAACAAGGGTTATATCATGAGGTCTTTTTTATTCAGTACCTGATGAGCATATCCCTGAGGATGGTGAAGTCGCAGTGGTCACTGTTTTCAACTGTAATGAAAAGTAAGACATCAGTCAGTTATCAGGATAAATTTTTTTTACATAATCTTGTTTGTAGCTTAGACTCAAGTAACAGTTGCAGTCTAATCCAATAAACCATGCAGAGAAACATGCATGCACATGTTTCTAGGAACTCTGTCCCATCATAAGACTCTTTTCATTTGCTTAGATGCATTTATTACACATTCTGTCTCTTACCTTCTGCAACCCCCCAGGGGTACTGTCTCCCTCTAACTCTCTTGCTGTTCACTTCGATGATGGTGTTGCTGCCTACCACAGCTAGTGGCAACTTGTCCTAGCAAAAAACAAAGCATTTACCCTCAATGATTTTTTTTTTGTTTAAGTATTTCAAGTATATGAACCTGTGGTTACAACACACTAGAAGACACTTACTTTTATTTTTTTGACCAATCTGTTCTCCTCCTCGTCATCCGTCTCAGGAAACTCATAAATCTTTATTTTATGTTCCTGGATTTCCCTCATGATCTATCAGGAGGAAAGAAGGCCGTTAAGTCATTCTGACAGACAAGAAAATGGTTAAACAAGAGGTCAGGGTGTCATTTGTAATGTGTCTGTTCAGAGGACGGTTTATATTGGTAACTGTAACATTTTGTGGGGGGGGAGGGATTCCAAGCAGGTGAGTGTTACGGTAAGTTGTCTTTGACACCAGCTACATTTGTAACACAAAGTTAAGTTTACAATGTTGGCCAAAACAGAAGACTGATCTTACGGTGGATTGATGACATTTTTTTTTAACAAAAAGGATAAAGAACCTTACACACAAAGGTTGTGTAGACCTACTACCACCATGCTCAGGACACTACATAGAAACGCAGTGCTAAATTTAGCTCTCTGCAATACCACCTTGTTTTTGTATTCACTGACAAATGCAACACCAAACATGGTGTTTTCTACTCTATTATCATTCGGCATCAGTCATGCCAATGACCACAAGGGAATTTAAAATAAATAAATAAAGGAGCCTCTGACATAGTTGTTCTGCAGGACTTTGCAGCTGTGGAAACCACTGACCTGCTTCTTAAACTGCTGGCATTCCTCAGGGGTGAGAGTGTCTGCTTTAGCGATGAGGGGGATCACATTCACTTTCTCATGCAACCGTTTCATAAACTCGATGTCGAGGGGCTTCAGTCTGCAGAGATCAAAATACAGCTTTACATTTCATTGAAATAATGCCAGACGTTTACAGACACATTGACTCAGTGCAGCACATTAAAGCATAAAATAAACTGCCAAACTACTGTTGTGTGTACTCCTCGCTATATATAGAAGCTACTAGGATAGTTGAGGGCAGACTGGTTTTTGACTACGGCTTCTTGATCGGCTCTTTTGTAGACTAGATAAGTTGAGCTAAACTAAATATAGAACTCCTTTACACCTTATGTTTGTAATATCTGGGAATATGACCTCTCAGTCATGGGGAGGCATTGCTATTTTTGGTTGTTTATGAGCTGGAGAAATACCACAGTACCTTTGGATTTCACTTTGTATTTTATTATCAAACACAATCATGTCTTCTATTGATTCTTTGAGGTTAAAGTCTAAATGTGCCTTGAAATAGAATATGATGCTTTAAGATAAGACTGATATCATGTGGTTATGCAGGCTTGTATACAACACAGTGCTGCTCTTAAACTCTTTGAGACAATCTGCAATGATGCAATGCAGCAATGAAAAGCTACCTAATTGAGTCCATTTCATAAAGGAAGTTCGTATGGGTGAAAACACACAGGTAATCTCTGACTTTGATAATACATTAAACAATGCAGACAGTTTATTGGCACATGCTGAGTGATAATTTAGCGACTTCACACACACACAAAGATCACAGAAATCACGCATTAAATTCCTGAAAACAGGGTCCGAAGGTGTGGAGTTTTCCCAACTTTGACTCCACACAAAATAACCACAGGAATTTCAGTCCATCAACGCCCTCTGTGATTTAACACCAGTCTGGCTAAGCTAAACGTGTCCCAGATTTATCTCTTTACTGAGAAGAAAATAATGTGGAACCCAGACAGACATATTTCCCACACTGTCTTGTACAAATATTGTTACATATTTTATCAAAGAAAGGGAGGGAGAAAGGAAATCATAAGTGGTACAGCATTAGCAAAACTGGTATTGAAATAAGTTCATTTTAATGAATACATTTCAAAAGCTAAATAATTCTTCTAAACATCAGGGTTAAATCGTGTTAAATAATCAAGAGCTCAAAGAAGACCAGAATAACTGATCTTGTGCTGTGCTGATAAAAGTATTTTTTAACCCAATATTTGTCATTCATGTCTCTGAAGAAAAATTAAGGCATGACTATAATTCAGGATGCGTTCTTTGTGCGATTCTGGGACTTTACAGATGTATAAATCCTAATGCTAATATCCTTTTAAGTTTTTGCAATTTTTTGGGTAATTTATTCTGAATCATTTCCAGGGAGACCTTATCTTAAAAAAAATAAGCATTTAGCTTGCACAAAATCAGTCTGACAAAACAAACAGCCAATCAGATAAAAGAAAACATGTCAACTTATGCAAATGTCAGCCAATACAAATATGTAGCCAGTCAGCGTTTCCCTAAAACTAACCAACAGAAAAATAGATGGATGGAAAAAAAATTCAGTTTTATGTTAATAATGTAATGTACTCGCATTTATAAAGTGCTTTTCTAGTCTTACTGACCACTCAAGGTTCTTCAGACTACAAGACGCATTTTTAACTACATATTGAAAAGCACATTATTCTGTCACTCTATCCAGCTCACATCCAGGGACAATTTAGAATCGCCAGTTAACCTAAAATGTATGTCTTTGGATTTATGGAGGAAACCACTCTGCCCGCACACGCGCCACAGGGAAAAAACAGGCAAGCTCCACACAGAAAGGCCCCAGCACTAACTGCTACGCCACACACGTCACCAATGATGCAGGAAAGGATTTAAATATACTGACACAATTATGTAAAGGTATCATGTAAATTAATATTGATAATATGACCTAGATTTAATATTATACATAATTCATGCATTAGTGCAATTTGGATCCAAAAAAAATTGTGGTAAAAATTGAAGGATGGAAATGTTACCATTATATTAACTGCTATTCATCATTGACCGACCACCCTTGGTACAAATTACACTTTGCACTTTGTTAAAGAGAGCGATTCTGCTTTACTACCACAATGGCAGGAAACTGTTCGCACCTACAGTACACACCACAGAAGAGACTCTGCTGTTAACTTAAACCCTGCACTGTCCACATCACTTTATACACTATTACAGTGAGTCACTTTTATGTCATCTGACATCTGCTGTGCTTGTTTTCTTCCTATATTTAATTACTTTGTACCCACTCTGTAACACTGCTTGCTAAAAATCTAATAGCTGCAAAAAAAAAAAAAAAAAAAAAAAAAAAAAAATCAATAGCATCCTACAGCAAAATCCACAACCACTCAAGTTTCCCTTGTATTTTAAATAAAGTCTTCCTGGATGCTAATCTTGCAATACTTTGAAGTCTTGAACTGAATTCAGTGATTTATGAGACTTTTCTAGACCTGCAGATAACCTTGACGTCACATCAGCCAGGGTTTAGCTGCGGGGGTTGTGAATGCCAGAGCATATCACAATGTTGGAGGTCATTGTGCGGCTGTGTGAGAGCAGTCAGCTCTGTTATGAAGGGGTGCTCTGTGAGTGTGCAGTTGTGTTTATGCCAGAGCATACGCTGCCCATCCTCAAGGATAAAAGTAAAGCTTGTGTGAGTACAGATCGCGGGCTTGTACAAACACAATGTCTCACAGAAAGCAGATGAGGACACAAAGGAGGACAGAGCCTGGTTCACGGCTTACAGTAGGTCATGATCAGCAGATTGAAAGGCATGTGAGTAAGCAGCGATATTTGCATATTAATGAAATCTGCAAAGCCACACAGCAGACACAATAAGGTCAACAGATGTGACAGAGAGCAACCATTCACTTTAAAAGGAATAAAACCAACTCGTGCATTTAAATACATTTTTAAGAGGTTTTTATCTTGTTCCCCCCCGAGGGCAGGAAATAACCACTAGAGTTTCTCACGTTCACTACTCTCACACTTTCTCATCTTTAACCAACATGCATCATCCATGACACGTAGACACACATAGAAAAAAGGCCATATGAGCACACCAGCCTGTTATAGAAGACATGGTAGCTTATGAATGATAAACATTATAATTAAAATTCCACAGTCATCTTTTTGTCATCAGTATCATCTGCCGGGCATTGAGCCAGCGTCTCAGTATTGCTTAGAACCCCCACACACTTATTTCTCCTTTTAACAGGCCCACTTTTAACCCTTATTTTGCAAGTCAGGCTGACTCAGTCTCACATTATCACTCACAACAACAGCTGGGGGTGGGGGTGGGGGAGTCTAGTTGTAGGAGAAAAATAATGTCAAGATATGAATTTACTGCAGAAATTTAAGCAGTCCAACATGACTACCGCTCAATGCTGTTAGTTTCAGAAGCAGTACGCACATCTAGCACCTCCGTGAAAGCCATATTAAGTGAAAATGCTCAGGGAGGAAATGCTACACTACCGACCGTTCTCTGAATTTTCCAGGCTGCACAATGATCTCAACCAGCAACCTTTTCTTCCACTCACAACCCTGCTTCACTGACCTTTGAGGCACTACTGACCCTTCATTTCCCTCCTTACACTATTTCCTCTCACTGTTCACCCTTCCCCTTACTACCTTTTCCCTTTTCCAGTCCAATGCTTTTCATCCGCTAACTTCAAACCCAACAATCATGTGGCAGTTTAAGAGGTTAATTCTCTCTGGATATGCTTGTAGTAGCATTGTATAGTGTTAAAAGAGGTTCTTGATAACAGTTGTCTTTAACGGAATCTGTGTCCTAGACTCACCCATGTCCTGAAGGGGCAATGAAGTAAAGGCAGCAGTGGATTCGGCTGTCGGGCATCTGCCTTCTATTCACTCGAGATTCTGAGTTGAGGTAATCCTCGAATTTGCTGTCAATGTGGTCGATGACTGGCTGCCAGCTGTGTAATACAAATTACAGCTTCAGTTAAGTTATTGCTGGGTCTTTGTTTCTTAACAGGGAAACATTTCACTAGTGGACTCGAGTGACAAAGGTGCACATAAACCATTTTATGATTATTCCTTGGATAAAAGCTGTTTCAGCAGGAATGTATCACTTTTTAAGATAGGTCAATTAGATTGCTCTTTATAAATAATCACACAGGTATAATCAGGTATAAGTGGACTTTAGGAGTCTGAAATTGCCAAGAACTGTTTTCTTTCCCCCTTCTATCTCATTTGTTATTTTCAAAATGACAGGGTCATCAGACCAGCTTTTATCATGTCCTGTCCAAGTTGTATGTGGCAAAATGTAATGAAGTTAAAGGATCATATTTAACAAGTGTGTCTATAAAACAACTCGAGTCTTTGGTCTGTCATGATAAATGTGTCACTACAATTATCTGATGTTCTACATTATATATAAGTCAAAGAAGTGTGAAGAAGTTTTTGAGGTGTATATTTCACCTCCCCATAGTGAGAAATAGATATTAAGAATAAAAAGTTGATCAAGTGGTTTAAATAGGTGACATTTATTAATGTGATTCTGGCAGATAATGGGATTTTTCACAATAATGAGCCAAAAAGACAAACATACAAAGCACTTGAATCCACTTTTGAAATCTGCGGAACTGCTGCACCCTTCTTCTGAATCAGGAATGTCAGAGAGTAGCTTTGATATTTTAAGGATTACAAATGAAGGTGGTGGTGACCCTTACCAATTACTATTATCGACAGCATCTCCAAACCCTGGGGTGTCAACTATTGTAAGCAGCAGCTGGACACCGCCTTCCTTTATTAAAACTTTCGACTGCTCCACCTGTCAACGAAGAAAGAATGACAGGAATGCTAAGTTTTACTTCTCCCATAAACTGCGCCTTTGAAACCAAACCTGTTTAGTAGGTAATGAAAACACAGTATGGAAGGAGTGGTGTAAAATGATCGTCACGTTAAGGTAAGTGTATCTAAGATTTCAAAACTCATACAGAAAATATTTGGCAATGGGCAGCATGTAGCAACATGCCTTCACATATTGTGCTATTGATAACTATTCTGAAAAACCAGAAAGGCTTTGAAGCAAGAGTCACACAGCACTTTAGGCTTTTAGGATCTAGGACGGTGTTTTGTAATCAAGGAAGATTAACATGAAGTCATGTGGTCAGCTGACGGAAAGTCTGACTTGTTCAAACAATTGTGAGAATAATTTCACAAACTGGGAGAAAAATTTAAAAATAACAAAACCTTTTCAACACCCCATGACTCTCCCCAGCTTCCAATATTCAGATACATTTCATGATGACAAACACCATAGTAAAAATCTTTTTTTTTTTTCTTAATTGCTCAATCTGCATGGCATACATTCAGGCTTTTAAGACTTTTTAGTGTAGTATTTTAATATCCCATTTTGTTTAGAAAAAAAACGTTACATGCATCACCCCCAAAAAGCTGCCTGGTACTAAATAATAGCAGAGTCTGACAGTGATCCTTCAGCTTTACCACGTCTATCACATATAGGACAATGAATGAAAATATCTAAATTTAATCTCGTGTTTATTATCAGTACCTCTCTGGATAAAGCGGTCCCAATGATAACTGCAATATTTAAACAATAAAAACTCAAATTATCTGGAGTGGAACATTTTCTTTAACATCTGATTCAGGTCTGCTGCCACAAGGACAGATAAAGAAAAACTTTTATACCACAACACCTGTACTGCTTAAAGATAAAGTGATATTATTTCAGCCCAGCACATGCTGTTGCAGGTTTAACTGATTTTAAAAGAGATATTTTTGTCAGTGTGTACCTGCACAGTCTTTTTGATTCTGTGTGATGGTCCAGGATACTCTGCTGAATACAGGTCTGTTAGGAACAGAGAGTTGATCAATGTGGACTTGCCCAGTCCAGACTCACCTGTAAAAAACAAAACAAAAAAAAAAAAAACCCAAAACAAAACACAGTGAGATTGTGAGACACAGTATCACTCAGAATAAGAGCTTTAAAATCACTTGTAACACAGCTATACAAAGTCTACTGCTGGCATCTTCCACACAAGAAAAGACCATGTGTCTAACTGGGGATGCAAGTAACATTTGCCCAAGACATTGATCCATTTGGGTTACCAGTTAAAAGGCTAAGAAAACAACATGAACAATGGCTCTTGTTATGTGCAGCTGGCTGGCTGTGGAGTCCGGGAGACTTCTCATGCTTGGTTTTCCATTGTGCATCCAGTGTCCAAGCTCCCAGAGAAAAGGATCATTAGTGGAAACGACCACTGGCACTGCCCGACTTTGCTGATGGCCATAAGTCAATATTTAACGAGCCACCATTTATGCCAGAGCTACAAGCAAAGGGTAATGTGTGGAGCTCGTACTGTGTCATCGGTTTGTTGTACATTTTATCACCGTACGCAACAATGAGCGAGAAACTGCGATCTGAATGCCTGACAAGCCTGTGAAATGAGCTGCTGAACAGGTTGTTGGGTCATGTGATTTTATGAGGCATGCAGAGATCTGCCAGCCAGCCAGCCACCGGTGGTGATGGCATCTCAATTTCTCCTTGTGCTTCCCTTTATCTTTTATCCTTGACTCCTATCACACCGCGCTGGTGACGCATTGCGTTGTATGTGAACAGCACTGCAGGGACATGTGGGCTCGCAGCTAGTTGGAGCCAAGAAAAGCTGAGTGTGAGTGTGTCCGTGAAAGCGGGTGATACCATAAAAACAATAGCCACCATTTAAGCAACAGAAAGCCCAGAGGACCTCCTCTTCTTTCCTTGTTGCAAAGCCATTTGTTTAATCTTTTCAGCAATTATCCCCAAAATGAAGATATTTGTTACAAACAGAGCGAAGCATTCACAGCCCCCAGAGGCCCACTTGGTCACTATCCAACAGCAATAGAAGTGATGGGGGAGCAAAAGTGATCTTCTACTTCAACTATCTAATAACAACATTTAAGAGACAGCTCACTAACAGGTTTGAACATTTATTAGCAGCAATAATTAAAGAAAACTGTGCATTGTTAACGCAACGAGAGACGTCACTCTCGTAGCATTAACAACGCACAGTTTTCTTTACTGGCTTTACTTAGATGCATGCTGGGTATGAATTCTCTTGGTCCCACCACAGGAAATGGCTTTGACCCTAGGATACACTGTCCCTCCAAATACGGCCTCATCAGCCAAGGAGGATCTTGGCACAGCGTCAACCACCACATCCGAGCGCTGTAAAAGAATGTCTGCATTTCTGATTCGCTGAGTGCACTTTTAGATAACTCCAACCCAAATGCTTCTTTGCTGAGAGACAGTGTCAAAGATCTGACATCGAGATGAATTCGAACAGGAATGCAATCTGCGCCCCTCCTCTTTGACTCAGCAATTAACACTACAAAGCTGGGGGTCTGTCCCTTGTGTATAAATATGGCTGTGTATACACACACAAACCCGTCTCTCTCTCTAAAATAAACCACACAGTGAAGGATGTTAAAATGCCAACCGCAAAGAATACAATGAAATGATTCAAACAAAACAAGGGAAAACTTGAGTGGCGAGCAGCGTGTGTTCTTACCCACGACCATCAGGGTGAACTCAAAGCCCCTCTTCACCGACTTCCTATAGACTTGATTCGGGAGGCTTGCAAAGCCAACATATCCTTCTAGGTTCTTCTGTTGCTGTAAGAAAGTTAAAAAAAATTAAACCACAAAGAAATCTAATTTTCTAAAGTGTAAAACAAAAAGTCATGAACAAACTATGTTGCCTGAATTGAAACGGACTCTCCACTGTGTTGGATTAAGAAGAAAAAGTATATTCTCACATCTTTATTATGCAACTGATTAAGTTTACACTGAAAGTATTCAGAAGCCACAATATTCAAGATGTGTTATAAATTTAAACCATAAAGCCCAGAATGGAGCTGTACACATACACATCACCCTTATCGCTCATGGCTTGAACCATACTCATATACCTTAATACAAAACAACAATACATACTCTAAAATTAACTCTAGTCAACAGGGCATGACACAGACTCTAAAACAAAAAACTCTCTCTAAAGCTATAAAAATTGTCATGAATGGCATGCTGGGTAATGTTAGCAAGCCAGGTAGCATTTGGGAGGGGCTCCATTGCTGAGTTTAAGAACAATACAGACAGATGGAGGATAAAGAAAGGGGAGCAGAGCTGCCCGGAGACAGGGGCCATGTCAGCTGTTGGGAAGGTTTAAAGTTTTAAACGAAAGAAGGAGACCTGTTTTGCTTCCTTTCTGGTCATGCTGATTCTGTGCTGAAATTTCACACAGTGACAGAAGACCAGGCAACGCAAAGACAATGTGCTATTCAAGGCTAACTGGTGTTTCTACCTGGAGGCAAAATCATTTGGGCAACAAAGTTTGGAAGACTATGTTCAAAAAAGAGTTTAATTCAAAGTAGCTTTTGAGGCAGAATTTGTTTAACGGCAACAAAAAGGTGCCATTACATACATGTTAAAGGTATAACAGGCAGAATGACTCTAGAGCCTTGTGCGAAATATTTCCTTTAAAATCAAAACTTAAGAGTAGGCTTTTTAAAATGTTTTTAATTGGATCTACGTCTGACAAAAAATGTCATTTTAAATCTATATAAAGATCCAGTTACACTAAAATATTTAAAATAATACCACGACACACCCTGAAAAATACCACAAAAATTTTCTTTATAATGTCCAGCGTAAGTTAATACCACCATAGTTTATTTTTTGTCAATGTTCTGTCTTGTTCAGTCACTTGTCTTTGGTTTTCCACAGTAAAAAGGAAAAACAATATCAAGCATCACACATTCTGGTTTGTATTCTGAGAAGCTTATCGACAAAAGACTGCTGAAAAAAATACTGCAGTCCAGTTACATTTCAGGCATGAAACATATTTTTTATACTTACAGCTGTTTGGCATTGATGGATGTAATGAAATCCCAGCATGTGCAGGAAGAGCCAACATTTCCAGGGACAAAGAATCACAGGGGAGTGCACAGGAAGACAAACAAAAAAATAATTTAGAAATCTCAGACAACCTGACAAACCAACTATCCTGTCTCCAGAATCAGCTTCTTTAGTTGTGAGGCCTGCAGGCAAAATAATTCACGATCTAAGCAATACAAGCCCGTTTTTGCTCCTGTAATGTCAGTAGCACCATAAAGCAAGCTTCACCAACTGCTGCAGATTTTTCTTTTTGCCTGTGGCTATAAGAGTATTTCTGCTTCTTACACCAAAGCATCTCCTGCCCACCAACAGCAGCCCACGTGTCTTTTGTGTGATACCAAGACATAATGTGCTGATTTGCCTACCAGAAATGCAATTTAATTTCAGCCGTATCATACTGCCTTAGTTTTGGAAATACTGTAAATTAGGTTTTGCAGACAGGCATTACCAAACAGGTAATTTTTTTAAGTATGAAAATATGAGAACCGACATTTTAAAACTACAACCGTGTGTTTCCTTTCCGGTATTTCGTGATAGGGCTGCTAAAGGAAGTGGTGGCAGGTGAAAGCTAAAGTTTGCTTGTGCAGATTTTAGAAAGCTCTGCTCCGTAGAACACCAAATCTGGTGTTTCAGTTTGACACAGCGACACGGGGGTGGGGGAGCAGGTACAGCATTCTGACTTAGAGGCCACGGTCTGAAGCTAATGAACTTAAAAGTCAAAACATGAACTCTGAGGTACTAGATCCACTTTAATCCAGATTAGATGGCAGCATTGCCTTCCTCCCCCTCCTAACTTGCCACATCCCCCAGAGTTGGCTTTGACTGCCTAACCCAGATACTCCAATCATGGGAGTTTGATCAAATTATTGATCACGCACTAATGCAGCACCCATTCCTGGCTAAAAAAGAGCTTTAAAAATTATGGCTTTGCGACTGCGACACACACTCTTTTCTACATAGTGCTACTTCATTCTTTCACACGTTTAGAAAAAATGCTAAACCGAAAACCACAACAGCTCAACGCTTCTTGAGGTTGAAAGCATGCAACTTAGCATTAACGTGAGCTGTTTAAATCCGAAATACGACACCAACTTAGCTCATTAGACAAAGTACTAACATTTGTAGACAGGCTTTGTAAAAACAGTGACCGGTGGTTAAGGTGTTAGCACATAAAACACATAGAAACGTTTAATGGGAGACTTTGTCGAAGATCTTAAGACAGGAAATGACACTCCCGTTAGGTTATGCAGCCTGCTCGCGAACCGAGGCTAACAACTAGCTAGCTACAATCCTACTGGAGGCGGGCGACTGGGCGTTGGTTGCTCAGACAACTACACAAGCTAAACCAAGCGAAAGCCAAAATGTTAAATAGTGAATTCCGTTAACTGAAATCATCACGGTTACAGTTTAAAACAATGTTTTCTGAAAAATTTGTGACATTAGCTGCCTGTAGCGTTCTCACCCATAACGTTGACGCTCCCTGCCGTCTCAAACACCGATCATTCACAAGCCGACATTCCCCTCACTGCTTTTGCTTGAGTTACGCACAAAGAGGCACGCAGCGCCTCCCACACTCCACGAAACTATGCCAAAAATGAGACGTAAACGTGTACGTGAATCACAAAGGGGAGGACCACTGCAGTCTCGCGATGACAATTCGTTTTCTTTGAGTGCTGGTGTGATCTCGCGAGAATAAACCACAGCCGAAACAAAACTAATTCTTTCTTTGTTTCTTTAGTCACAATCTTCTTTTCGAGCACGTAAAATCAGTTTCCCATCCTTCTCAGTTTAGTTACACGTGGTCATAGGTTTTACTCGAGAAATGGAAAAGATACATTGCAATTAGTGGCTATGGAGATCCTCCCCCATGAATTTTTTGCGCACTTCATTTCCTGCATTTTCGTGTGTTTTTTATGCGGCAGTTAAATATTTTCTGCCCCGTTTTATGGCAGAAAGGTTCTTGATTCTGTCAAGGAAACATATACTGGGGAAACTCATTTTGTGTTGGTCTCCATATATTATTCTCACCTTTAAAAAACTAGCATCACTGCTAGACATATAAAAAAATACTTTTACTTTTTTGTCTTTCTGAGATCAGCAGTAACTTGCTGTGCTTAACTGTGCATGTGTTGATATTTCTAGCCTATTTTAATTTATCAACCACTCAATTTTTTTTTTAATTTGATAGGGACACAGTAGCCTATAGTCACAATACAAAGTATGGGGCTGATGTGCTGCACAGAGAGTTAACAGGATGATTGAAAACAAGGATAAACAAACATCTTTAGATTACCTTGCAAACTTTGCAACAACACATCTAAAATCAAAAGGCAGTGGTTCAGCTTAATTTGTTTATACTACTGGCATCTTCCACCATCCCCCCTTTTGCAGCCAGAGGCTAGACTGTGCATCTGCTGAGTAAGATCACAATGAACAACGTTTACCACAAAAATATTCAGCAACTGTATTTACTCATAATTCCTATTTGTTGAGTGAACTAGTGAGTGAAGGAGGACTTGCCACTGTCACAGACATAATACACCAATATGGTGCAAATGCATTTGAATGCTGGTCTTTGGGGCTTGTGGAAATTATAAGAGAAACACAGCACTGAAAGAATCTTGAACTGGAATGTATTCTCTCTTCTGCAGCAGCAAAGATGGTGATATAAATACAAATTTTACGTTTTTTAAGGCCTTATTTAGTTCAAAGTCTGCAAACTTTTCAAGAGCTCTTTATCAGATTTAACTGGTGATTCTATTTAAGTAATTAGCATGTACCAGTGAACACTGAAATTATAGTTCATTTAGATAATGCTTCACAACCGCCCAAATAAGTCATTTGAGGCATTCAAAGTGACTCCAGAGTTACTAGACTTGCTGTAGACAGACTTAGGTGTCCTCACTCCAGTGTTGAGATGTGTTGTTCGACGGAGTTTTACTGAAGCTCAAAGATGACTTTCAGACAGAACCACAGCCTAAATAACAGCTAACAGTTTTATCATGTATTGAAATAATGGAGGAACACAAAAAGTCCATAAAAAGCTCCCATTTATACTTACAGAAGTGGGGAAAACCACATTCAAATAAAATTGCATATTTGATTTTTATACCACAGTAATGACAGTGTCTCACAATGTCACCCTTGTAAATTGTGAAATCTTAAAAGGTCTTAGCAGTGCAACAATTAAGTCAGTATGGTTTTACTGTGTGGAATTGTAGGACCAGCAATGAAAAATTCCCAGATTTGTGTCTCCACAAGAGGAGCCTGGTGGGTAAAAGCTCTACCTCCATTTGTACTTCTGGAAACTAGAGGAACCATAAATAGGCCTGCAATCTGAGAACGTTGCCACAAGGACAAATACAGGAAATCATTCATACCTTATGCAATAACTCTTAGCAATGCAACACATCTGTCTAGCAGTTAATCATCTCTTCTCTCATGTTAATATTTTACTTCAAACCTGTACTGTCACAACTTTGACCACTGTGTGTGTCGAGGTTTGCTGTTGAGTTTGAGATATTTCATTTTGTTATGGCTGTCACAGGGTACACTCTGGACAGGTTTCCAGGGTGTCACAGGGTTTACACAGAAAAACAGAGAACCATTCATGCTTACATCCACGCCTAAGACCAGTTTAGAGTCACCAGTATTTTAAACTGCATGTTTTTATATTATTGGAGGAGTACCTGGAGAGAAACATGCAAAGTCCACTTTTTATTTAAAAGTAACTCTTTCAAACAGTAATGTTTGAAAGATTTACATTAAATTTTTGTCATACTGCATTTTTATATTGACCTGTATAATTATTACCATTATTCGTTTTTTTAATTATAGGCTGTTTAACTTAATGTTTAGCTTATATGACAGAATTCCTATTGCTAGGAAACATAAGGAAATTCTGGGTCTTATAATATGTATTAATTTATTCGTTTGTTCTGGACTGTGTTGAGAAGTAATGAGAAATATTTTAAGTTATTTCAATTTCCTTTAAAATATAAATTATTTATATATATATATATACGCGTGCCAAGTATTCCGACAGCGTAGCACAAAATACGGCGAGTGAACTGGATGCGCGTCGGTTGTAACCATAGCAACATAGACTAATACTATTTGCTCGTATAGTTGCTGTTGCTCGAATAAAACTAACTCAGGATATTTAATGAGGCCAAATTTCTATAGGCCAAATCAGCTTTCTGCTGCTGGGGGAAAGGTAAGCGACTATAAACGCGACTTTTTTTGTTAGCCTTCTATCAGCGGACCTGTCGTTTTTGGCCAGTGTGAGGTAGCACTGTCGCCACTGAGTTTCTTATGTCTGACTAAATGTGAATATGTGCCAAAATGCTTCGCAGGTTCCTAATGAAAGCAGCGGGGAACGCTGAAAATGTCTGTTAAAAAATTGAAACAAGAAGAAAAACTGACCCCGAAATCCATAGGAACACACAGCAAGTATGCTTGGTTATCTTCTCCTTACAGTTATTTAATTGTTCTTGACCCAGTTCAGAATTCATCTCCGTGATATGAAAACCACAAATCACCTGATAAGCATGTTTTATAGGGCATTTCGTGATCTAAGGAGGCTCCAGTCCCTGCTTGCCAAAAACAGTCCCAGACAAGAGGTGAACAGCAACAACAACAAATGACACCACACCAAGGCTGAATGTCTAGACATTTTAATAACAGACCCCAAAAACCAGCTCACATTGCTACCTATCTGTGTGTATTATTGTGGTGTGAGACTCCTTGTGTTTGCAGGTGGCAGTGTTGAGTCACAGTAAAGGATGCAGCAGTGGAACCAGCAGATCCATCCCTCCTCAAAAAAACACAAGTAGACACAGGCTTGAGAGTGACATCAGCAATGAGGCCTCAGAACTGGACAAATTCAGGTTACATTTCCTAAGGACCGCATAATCTCTGAAATAATATTAACTAAAATCTCAAAGCACACAGTTATGAGTCCAAGTCTTTTCG
This sequence comes from Aulonocara stuartgranti, assembly GCF_965226115.1. Taxonomy (NCBI): domain Eukaryota; kingdom Metazoa; phylum Chordata; class Actinopteri; order Cichliformes; family Cichlidae; genus Aulonocara; species Aulonocara stuartgranti. Next base: position 5,915,424 of record NC_138947.1, on the reverse strand, counting down.
AATACTAATACAAGTAAGATGCATAAAATTAATACATTAGAGGCCCAGTTGACCTTTATTATGTTGACTCTGAAAATGAAAGAATCGTAGGTTGACTTTGTCTAAGTTTCAGTAACATGTGCTACTAATCTCAGCTGTGGATATACTGGTAGAGCTGTTTTTCTGTAAGACAGTGATCTGCACTGCTCAAAAAATGATCAAAGTATAGCATTTAGTCAGATAAACTTCTGGGATATTGATCTGATCTGATCTGGTCAATTAAAATGGCAGAGGGAGTTGTTAATCAGTTTCAGCTGCTTTGGTACTGCTTTGTTGATGAAATTAACAACCGGTGTCCTGGAGGAGTAACAATGAGACAATCCCAAAATAGGAATGGTTTCACAGGTGGATCCCGCTGACATTTTTTCCCTCCTCATCTTTTCTTGCTGTTTTTTTCACTCGTTTGCATTTGGCTAGTGTCACTACTGGTAGCATAAGGTGATACCTGGACCCTACAGAGGCTGCACAGGTGTTCCAACTCCTTCAGGATTATTGATCAGAGATCCCCGCTACATGCCATTGCCAGAAGGTGTGCTTTGTCCACCAGTACAATCTCATGTGCATGGAGATTCCAGGGAGACAGGCAGTTACTTTCGAAGAGCTGGACAGGGCCAGAGAAGGTCACTTATCCTTAGCCCATCAGCAGGACTGCTGTCTGCTCATTTGTGCAAGGAGAAACAAGATGAACACTGCCAGAGCTACAAAATGACTTTCAGCATGCAACTGATGTGAAAGTCTCTGACCAAAGAATCAGAAACAGATTTAATGTGGGTGGCCTGACGGCCCAATGTCCTTTAGTGGACCCTGTGTTCACTCCAAGCACTGTGGAGCCCAACTAGTATTTGCCATAGAATACCAGAATTGGCAGGTGCATGACTGGTGTACTACAGATCACAGCAGGTTCACCCTGAGCACATTTGACAAACAGGAAAAGGTTGTGGAGCAAATTATGTTGCCTGTAACATCATTCAGCATGACCTGTTTGGTGGTGGGTCAGTGATCGTCCAGGGAGGCATATCTATGTAATATTAATGGGTTGCATTTATATAGCGCTTTTCGAGACCCTCAAAGCGCTTTACAATTCCACTATTCATTCACATACTGGTGGAGGCAAGCTACAGTTGTAGCCACAGCTGCCCTGGGGCAGACTGACAGAAGCGAGGCTGTCATATCACGCCATCAGCCCCTCTGGCCATCACCAGTAGGCGGTACGTGAAGTGTCTTGCCTAATGACACAACGACAGAGACTGTCCAAGCTGGGGCTCGAACTGGCAACCTTCTGACTACAAGACAAACTGCCAATTTTTGACACGGGACACACAGACCTCTACAAGCTAGGCAACATCACTCTGACTACCATTAGGTATTAGGATGAAACCCTTGGACTCATTTTCAGACCCTTCACTGGTGCAGTGGGTAATGGCAGATAAAGGAATTGATACCATTGACACTTGGCTGATCTAAATCCAAAGGAACATCTTTGGGATATTATGTTCATCCAACACCACCAGGTTGTTCCTCAGACTGTCCAAGAGCTCGGTGACAGCCTGGTATAGATGTAGGAGGAGATCCTCAAGGACACAATTCATCATCTCATTAGAAGCATGCTCCAATGTACTTGTTCATGCATACAGACATGTGGGTGCTACTAAGCACCATTTTAAGTCCTACAATGAAATTTTGTCAAAATAGACTAATTGGCCCTATTATTTTTTTCCACTTTAATTTTCAGAGTATCTTTGAATTCAGCCCTCTGGAGGTTAATAATTTTAATTCCCATTAAAAACGATTGCATCCTTTCATTCCAAACACAGGACCCAGTCCCTACCTGTATAGATATCCAGCATAATATGTTTTCCATTGATATCTGGTATGTTTTCAAATGTTGAGCAGTGTATATTGTCTCTTTCTGCTTTTTCTACGTGATTTCTTGTTTATGTTAAGTCTGGTTCATTGGGTAATAAACCTGACTTGGAACTTGACTGGATATTGATTTCTCCAGGCAAGTTCCAGCTAAATAATTGCACTAACCTTCCTGTAGCATTGCATTCAGTTTAAATAGTGTTGCTATCGAACTATGTAATAACCTTTCCTTTTTGAAGCACCACACCACACAATATAAATTAAGTACCTTCAAATTTGTTTTTAGATTCAACAACCTAAAGCCAAAGGTCTTCAGTTAGCTTAAGTTTACATATTAAATGAGCAAGGAAATGTAAGGGTGGCTTGCTAAATTAAGAAAAGTAATATCCACATTCAGATCTTTTCAAAGAGGAAATGTTTCTGGACAGCTTTAAGTCCTCTCTGTACTTCAGGGAAAACAATAACTGTATTGAGGTTAAATTCTAATCCTAAATGTGACTAAAATGCTTTCAAACTTTTCTGATGTTGGCGTTTGTACATTAATTATACAGTGAAATATTTCTTTAAGGGATTAAATGCAATATGTAGTTCTTTAAAGTTAATTGTACATAATTTTCCTGTCATTTACCAGCATAACATACAGAGACCAAAGATGCTTCAGCAGCCACCCGTTGCATGAACTGTTCTCTGACATCCTTGTGTCTTTGATCAAGAACCGACTGTGCAGGTGAAATATGTTTGAAGTACTTAAACATTTCTTCTGCTGTAATAGATACGGATAACTTCTGTGATAATATTTACTCTTTCAACAGTGAATGGATTGAGCATGCACCTCCTGAGTCAGTCCTTAGAGTTCTCATCTGCCTGCGATTATTGATCAGAGATCCCCACTATCAGGTCCAAGTTTAAAAAACAAAACAACAAACTTTAATTTTTTATGCTTTTAATTTAATGAAAAAACATTTCTGCAAAATAAAAACAACAAATGCTGATTTTATTTTATTTGATTTAGAAAATCCTCCATGAGCTTCAAGGCATCAGTTTACTTGCCAGGGTAAATGCCTAATGTAAAAAAAGAAGAAAAAAAAACAATGCTTCTTTTGCCCACAGTGATATGATGCCACCCTGAACCCTTCTCTCCTTTGTCTCTCAGTATATGGAGTCTGTCACTGCTCTGTATATGTCGTGTGGGGAGCAGACGTTTGCCACGCAGAAGCTGGTCACAATGACCTGTGAGTAATGTGAAGGCAGACTCACAGAGAAACACCGATAATATAAGTTGTATTGTCCTTATCAATGGCGGATTAACTGACTGTATTCCAGACATCTTTCAGAAATTATCTGCCACTCAGGATCAAAGAGTCTGGGTCATTGAGAGTGGCGCTCACAGGGTAAGTGATAAGTTGTGACGAGGTTATCTGTGACTGTGTGCTGTTTGTTGTCACTGTTTTGGCATGTCTGGGTTAAACCAGAGAGAGTCCGCATAAGACATTCAAAGAATTCTGGATGGAAATCTGCAGGCAGTGGTGACAAAAGTATAAAATCTTTTTAAAATGTTATTTAGAGGGAAATCAATTCATTTTTTACGCATTTAAAAAAAATAGACTAGCATTTTTTATGAACAGTCTTTATACCCCAGAGATCATTGTAATTACAGTTAATTTGGATAATGGTTTGAAAGTGATGTTAAAGTGAGTGCCTTGAGGCATTTCAAGCTAATAGGTGCTTCTAGATGAGTTTAACTCTGTAACATAACAGGAAATGATTTGTGTTTAAACCATGGAAAAATACGCTAACAGTGGCAATAATGAGTTCAGTTTTTTCCTGCTGACAATAATTTTACAATTATTATTATATATAGTTTAATATATATATATATATATATATAGCAGCTGGATAGCGTAGTGGTTAGACTACATGCCTTTGGAACAGAGGATCGCAAGTTCGATTCCTGCCTGGGGCGTCTGTATCCAGTAAGGGTCCTAAGGCTAGACCCCCTATGCTAAGCAAGCCTACCGCAGACATGAGCGAGACAGATAAATATGAAGGCATGCCGGCTCGGACGTCGCCCGGATCAACAAGGTCCGCGTCAGGTGTTGAGGAACCAGGGCACCCTGATGAAAAGTGGGCTACTGGAACAAGAAGGCATTGGTGGGCAAGAGACAAAAACAGGGCATTGTTGGAATGCTACTACGCAAGTAACCCTGGCGGAAGGGGCTACATGAATAGGATGCGGGACCTATGGATTCTTCGATATCCAACATCCACAATGACGGCGAAACAACTAGTAGCTCAGTGTTCCAACATTCGAAAGAAGGGACTGCTCTCACAGCTAGAGATTGACGAGGTACAACACAAATGCTACGGCAAGGAGGAGTCAGGACGCCAGGTCAGGGGGGAGATATCATCACCCCCACCCGAGATTGGGTACATAGCCCCAAGTGCGATAGGAGAAGGATAGTTGAGTGCGAGAGGAACTGACCTGAAAAATAGAAACCTGTATCCCCCGTAGTCGGTTACCAAGATTACGTGAAGTACCCTCAGAAGGTCTGCTAGATGATGTTAATGCAGCACTACGGACGATACCTACAACCACACTAACAAGCTGATCTACAATACGGCAGCAGTGATCAGTGCAGATGCTTGGCTACAAGTTGAACAGCCACAAGGGGCAGTACCCTCCATGGAGAAGGAGGCTAGAGGGCAAGATCAAAGTAGCACGGAGGGAGGTTAGCCAACTAACGGAGTTGCAGAAAGGTGCGACAAAGAAGGTGCATAAGAAATACAGCAAGCTGTCCATACCTAAGGCAAAGACTCATAGCCTTGGCCAGCCGCTTGAGGAGGTACACCAGAGAGATAGAAGGCAGGAGAATAAACCAGCTGTTCTCCACAGAACCAGCAAAGGTGTACTCTCAGTGGCAAGGGAACAATAAGAGAACAGCACCACCAAGGCTGGAGACGGAGCAATACTGGCAGAGCATATGGGAGAAGGACGCAACCCATAACGGCAATGCTAGTGGATCTGAGGGCAGACCACAGCGACCTCCCTGAACAGGGTCCAGTAACCATCACAGTGGCAGATATCCAAGAAAGGGTCTCCAGTATGAAGAGTTGGACAGCACCAGGGCCCGACATGGTTCAGGCCTACTGGCTAAAGAAGCTGACTGCACTCCACGAGCGTCTGGCAGCACAAATGAACCAGCTGCTAGTTAACGAGAGACACCCGGAATGGCTAACCGAAGGTCGGACGGTCCTGATCCCCAAGGACCCCAAGAAGGGACCGGTCCCCTCCAACTACCGACCAATAACCTGCCTCAGTACTACATGGAAGCTCCTGTCAGGCATCATATCGGCTAAGATGAACAGGCACATGGGTCAATACATGAGCGGGACACAGAAAGGGATTGGCAAAACACCAGACAGAACAGTCAGCCGAGACTGCAAGACCAGACTGACCAACCTGTGCACTGCCTGGATTGATTACAAGAAGGCCTATGACTCAATGCCCCACAGCTGGATACTGGAATGCCTAGAATTGTACAAGATCAATGGGACCCTAAGAGCCTTCATCAGGAACTCAATGGGGATGTGGCGTACAACACTAGAGGCCAACTCCAAGCCCATAGCACAAGTCACCATCAAGTGCGGGATCTACCAAGGAGATGCTCTGTCCCCACTGCTGTTCTGCATAGGCCTGAACCCCCTCAGTGAGATCATTAACAAGACTGGCTACGGATACCGACTACGGAACGAAGCAGTTGTCAGCCACCTCCTGTACATGGATGACATCAAGCTGTATGCCAAGAGTGAACGAGACATCGATTCACTGATCCACACTACCAGGCTATACAGCAATGACATTGGAATGTCATTCGGACTGGAGAAGTGTAGTCGGATGGTAACAAAGAGAGGGAAGGTAGTCAGAACTGAGGGGATTGAATTACCAGAAGGCAACATTGCAGACATAGAGGACAGTTACAAGTACCTGGGGATCCCGCAGGCGAATGGGAACCATGAAGAGGCCGCTAGAAAGGCTGCAACCACCAAGTACCTGCAGAGGGTCAGGCAAGTCCTGAGGAGTCAGCTGAATGGTAAGAACAAGATCCGGGCCATCAACACGTACGCCCTGCCCGTGATCAGGTACCCTGCTGGGATAATAGGCTGGCCAAAGGAGGAGATAGAAGCCACTGACATAAAGACAAGAAAGCTCCTTACCATGCATGGAGGGTTTCACCCCAAGTCCAGCACCCTGAGGCTGTACGCTAAGCGGAAGGAAGGGGGCTGGGGACTGGTGAGTGTCAGCACCACAGTCCAGGATGAGACAACGAACATCCAAGAATACATTGGGAAGATGGCCCCAACTGACCGAGTGCTCAGTGAATACCTCAGGCAGCAGAAACCCAAGAAAGAGGAGGGAGACGAGGAACCATCATGGAAGGACAGGCCCCTGCACGGTATGTACCACCGGCAGATAGAGGAGGTGGCTGATATCCAGAAATCCTACCAGTGGCTGGACAAAGCTGGACTGAAAGACAGCACAGAGGCACTAATCATGGCAGCACAAGAACAAGCTCTGAGCACAAGATCCATAGAGGCTGGGGTCTATCACACCAGGCAAGACCCCAGGTGCAGGCTGTGTAAAGATGCCCCAGAGACAATCCAGCACATAACAGCAGGGTGCAAGATGCTAGCAGGCAAGGCATACATGGAACGCCATAACCAAGTGGCCGGCATAGTGTACAGGAACATCTGTGCCGAGTATAATCTGGAAGTCCCGAGGTCAAAATGGGAGATGCCCCCAAGGGTGGTGGAGAATGACCGAGCTAAGATCCTGTGGGACTTCCAGATACAGACGGACAAAATGGTGGTGGCTAACCAACCGGACATAGTGGTGGTAGACAAACAGAAGAAGACGGCCGTAGTGATCGATGTAGCGGTTCCGAATGACAGCAATATCAGGAAGAAGGAACACGAGAAGCTGGAGAAATACCAAGGGCTCAGAGAAGAGCTCGAGAGGATGTGGAGGGTGAAGGTAACGGTGGTCCCCGTGGTAATCGGAGCACTAGGTGCGGTGACTCCCAAGCTAGGCGAGTGGCTCCAGCAGATCCTGGGAATAACATCGGAGATCTCTGTCCAGAAGAGCGCAGTCCTGGGAACAGCTAAGATACTGCGCAGGACCCTCAAGCTCCCAGGCCTCTGGTAGATGACCCGAGCTTGAAGGATAAACCGCCCGCAGGGGCGTGCTGGGTGTTTTTAAAAAAAAAAAAAAAAAAAAAAAAAAAAAATATATATATATATATATATATAGTTATTTTACTATTAATTTTACTGTTACTACTTTTTTTTTTTGCTTTACATCTGATAACATTATTTAAAAAGTTTCCTCCCAGTTAGACATGCAGAAAAGACCTGACCTAAGAGGTGTCCAGTAGGCAACCTGGTCAGATACATGAACCACCTCAACTGGTTCTTTTCAATGTGGAGGAGTAGAGGCTGCATTCTGAGTCCCCCCTGAATGGCTGAGCTCTTAAATATATCTCTTGAGTCCAGACATCCTTCACCGGAAGCTAATTCCTATTGCTTGTATCTGCGATCCGATATTTTTTTTAGTCACTACCCACAGATCAAGGCTGTAGGTGAGGGAAGAAGCATAGATTTACCAGTGTGGTTTTTCTTAATTTTTTTGCCCAATGCTTTGTCATTTGGGAAAGTACTAATGAGGATTGATGACACTTTGCCATCTCTTTATTTCTATTTCCTTTTGTAAATGAATACCAACTCTGACTGTGGTAGACTATGGCAAAACTCCTCTCGACAACTGATAGCAGTGTGCTACTGGGAGCCCTGCTAGCACTCACCACTTTGGCTGAGAGGTAAGTAAATGTTGCACCGAAGACTATACATACAAGGACGATTTCATCTGTTACAAGATTTTCTTCTCTGTAGCATAGAATTTAAAGAGGAGATTGGGAAGCTACTGATAGTGGAGAGCCTCCTTGTAATACTTCAGGAATACGACCTCCTGTCAAAGAGGTAAGAAAGCACTACTAAGTTGTTATTCTAATTTATGGAAAAGGTTTTTTCACCCATTAGTGCTGATATACAGTCATAAAATCTGGACAGAAACATAGACAGACAAATAAAATAGAGCTGTAAAGAATAATAGTGTATATTATCTCTGCAAGTATCAAGTTATATTCACTTAACATAAATAATATTGGGGTTAAACTTCGTCCAGAATGAGTGCGGAGCTGTTGAGGCTGCTCTGCCCGGTTCAGCTCGTGAGGGCTCAGGTGAGGGAGCTGGACGGTCTGCCAGTACTGCTGAGTCTGTTGCATGGCAAGCACCTGAAACTGCTATGGAGTGTCACCTGGGTGCTGGTCCAGCTCTGCGAGGACCCCGACATCAGGGTGGAGATCAGAAGCTGGGGTGGCGTGCAGCAGCTCCTCCGGCTGCTCCACAGGTTCGTGAAAATGAGCGAGTACAATGTATTTAAAGTTTAGATTACAACAGTTAGCTCTCAGTTTGAACATTTATAGTCTGTAAGTTGTTTTCACTAGTTTTCAGTGTGATCCTTGTCTTTGAAGGGACAGATCAGCAAATATTGCTGATGAATCTGTCTGGAGTTTATTACCTCATATATTTTTCTATCCTTTTTTTATCCTTTCACATCTTTGCTGGTTAGAAAAAAAATGCTTTCCGTTTGTCTGCAACATAATCTCATCCAATATTTCATAGCTAATGATGGAGGTTGTAACTTTAGCTGACTGAACAGCATTAAACAGCTTTGTTCTCAGGCTTAAAACAGTCACAGTGCCAAAAAATAAGGCACAAAATCATTCACACAGTGACAGGCGGTACATCACCGACCGCTCGTCCATTGAGGCGCTCTCCAGTGCCAACGCAGCCGGTCGCATCCAGAGAGAGCACATGAGGGAGGAGCTCAGCCCTCAGGAGGTGGTGGACAACACGATCGCGCTCCAGTCAGGTCAGGGTATACGCTGCATATCACACAATTTATTTCTGGGTACTGTGTTGCTCAGTGGCATGGTGGAGCAGTGGTTAGTACCACAGTAAGAAAGTCCTGGGTTTGAATCCACCAAAGTACCCACCAGCTTTTCTGTGTGAGAATATTATATATTTATTTATTTTTAATGATATTAATTTATAAACTTATAAAGTACTCATTAGTGGAAATTGGAGAAAAACAGGTTTTATAAGTGAAAGACTTCTATTATAAAATCAGTCACATGGAGAACAAAGCCTGTGGGAAAGTTCAACCCAAGAACACGCTTGGGGTAAAAACACAGGTCATCTACTAATAATACATCTTAAAATCTGGAAGAAACGGTGGAAATATGAAACTTTTACTGCTTGGGAACATATTTGTACCTTTGTGATGGTTAGGAATTTACATATAGTTACGATACGTTCCAATGATCCCTGTCCCTAGGTCTGCGTAGGGACAGAAGCGGACATTTATTCCACCTCTGTCTCAGAGAGTTTATGATAAAGCATTTTTTTGTCCCTACTGCACAAAAAGAAAATGCTACCCCAGTCTTATCAGTTACTGAGGATGTAAACAGTTTTTTCCTGACATGAGACAATGACGACTGCAGAGAGTTGACTAACCCTGTCTGTAATTGCACAGGAAGTGGTTGTAAATTTCCTGTTTTCAAACGTCTGATGACTCTAACATAAAGCAGAACTCGTTCTTGCTCACTCCAAACATGCATGCCCCGAGAAGTATCAATAGGGAAAGCTTAAGATTTACATTTCAAACACAGTGTTTCCTTCTGGCCTTTTGGTTTTTTAGAGAGTCATATAAATATTTACATCTGTAATCCAGACTATTTAGGACTCTGTGATTGTGTATATGAGTTCTTAAATTAAATTCTATCCCTTTAATCCCCCTTTCAGCCTGCTGTACAGCTCTGACTGAGATGAGTCTAGATGACACATCTGCTCACCACATTGTTCAGGTAAAGAAGGGTTCTTAGTGGAAGAGCACGTATTAATCAAATGAGAGTGCTTTTACTCTTGATCCTATTACCAGAGAGAAATATGTAAAAGCATGAGCTATAATAAATAAAAATAAAAACACATGTATATGTTTTTGCGTTAGTTACATTTGACCTTCTTTTCTTAGGAAAATGGCATCTATATAATTGCAAAGTTGATTATACCATGTGACTCTGGACAAACAATCACTTCTTTACAGGTATATGCTATTATATGTAACAAATTGCATAATAATCTAAATGTTATAATTATAGGAAATAACATATCTGTTTGTGTACTGGCAGTGCTATGCATTCCGGGCGCTCCGATTTCTCTTTAGTGTGGAAAGAAATAGACATCTGTTTAAGAGGTGATGAAACGGCATTAAAAAGTTTTAAAATATAACAGAAACTGTCTAACATTAAGTTCATGAAGTGGATGAATTGTTTTAAAATGAGCTACTGTTGGAACACTGCCAGGGAAAGAAGTCTCATTATTGCTTTCCACTGCCGTTTTGTGATCTTTTATCCATTACAGACTCTTTCCCACAGACCTCTTTGAGCTGTTTATTGATGTTGGACATTATGTGCGGGACCTCGCTGCCTATGAGGGCCTGCAAACCAAAGTTTCACTCTACACTGTAAGAAATAGCTTCTAAATGAGTTTATTTGTTTATTCAGCTGTTTTGGAGTTGGGGAAAAAAGGAAAAACATTGACTGCCGTGGGGTAAAATAAATGAGGTAAACTGACAAACAAACAAAGTTTTTGTGTTTTCAATGCAGAAAGAGGAACTGGACAATCTGAGAGAAGGCATTGAGACAGTGGACCAGAACCGACCTCCTCTCAGAGTGATCAGTGGCTACTCTGTGTTGGACCATCTGGGCACCGGGGCCTTTGGAAGTGTCTTTAAGGTAAACATCAGTAACAGGAAACATAATCAAGAGTGACCAAATTTGGAGTTGGTTGTGATGTTTTGCATCTTTTCTTTTTAAATTTACTTCAAATTTATTGGTTTGATGACAGGTCCAAAAACAGAGCGGCCAGAACATCCTAGCGTTGAAGGAGGTGAATCTACACAACCCTGCATTTGGCAAAGACAAGAAGTCCAGAGACAGTAATGTGGAGAAAATCATCTCAGAGCTCACAATCATCAAAGAACAGGCACTTGGCTCAATACAAATCACAAGTGAACTGTATTTGGACAGTATGATTACATGTTGGAAGTTAATGTGTTGCTTATTTATCTCTAGATGACACACCCGAACATTGTTAAATATTACAGGACTTTTCTGGAAGGTGAGCATAATGAACTCTGAAACTGAAAATTACAGGGAGTCTATTTGATTGTCTTGAGGTCCATATTGTTATTCTCAGGCTCTACTAAAGGATATTTTCCTGATTCATAATCCCTGTAATCCCTGTGAGCCAAAAACTCACAGGGATTACTTACTTACTGGGTTCATTATCTGTAACTGTAGTCATGTTTAACATGAACATCCACAGGTATAATGGCAAGAATCTGAAGGAAATTAAGGAAGAACATATAATAAGTCCCCTTTAAAGAAGAAAAAAACAGCAAAAGGCCAAACACACTTATCATAATGTCCATTTTAGGTGACAAGCTGTACATTGTGATGGAACTGATTGAGGGAGTACCACTGGCTGAACATTTTAACTCTCTGAAGGAAAAACAGCAGCAGTTCACCGAAGACAGACTTTGGAATATATTCATACAGGTAACAAATGCTAGTAAGTGCTTTGTAAACTGCTTGTACTGCATGAAGTCTGATTGTCTACCGCCTGACTAATTTGACACTTCCCACAGGGTCCACAGAGTAAAGCGCTATACACAGGCCATTTGCCATTTACCATTACCTTTTTGTGGTTAAGAACAAACTTAATAGAAAACACAATTAAACTGAAACCTAGAAATTGAGAGCTAATGAAAATTAGACTCAGCCATACACAATCAACACAGTCACAAGGGATGAAGTAAAACTCCAGTGAAGACAGAAGAGGACATGGGATTAAACAGGAAGTGAATAATGGACCATTACTGAAAGGGGAAAACACGAATAAAGAAAAAAAAATCTCAACATAGATGAACTAACTCCTAGGGAACACAGAAGGATGAAAAGAAACACCCAAGGGGACTAAAATGCAAGAAACAGCAACTAGAGCCTAGGTACAACAAAATATTAGAGTGTAAAATAAAAATAACCCCGCAAAACATAAAAATCATAACTTTAAACACCAAAGCAAAAACCCAAACTCACATATTCGTTCAAAACTCAAAGGAACAGAAACCCTGGCTGCCAAACTGGTTTTTGATTGTTTTTGATAATAGCCAAAATGAATGGCAATAATTTTCACTCAGCAAATGAGACACACATGGATGAGCCACAACTCCCAAAGCACTTCTAGCATTGAAATGAACATAATTTCTCCATGTTCCTTCAGATGTCTCTGGCATTGAGGTACCTGCATAAGGAGAAGAGGATAGTCCATCGTGACCTGACGCCAAACAACATCATGCTAGGGGAGAAAGATAAAGTCACCATCAGTGAGTGTGCAGTTAGGTTTCCCCACAGAACATCTCGTCATATGAAAAGTTTAACTCTTGTCTTTCCTCTACCTGAAGCTGACTTTGGCCTAGCTAAGCAGAAGGAGGAGAACAGCAAGCTCACATCAGTGGTTGGCACCATCCTTTACTCCTGGTGAGGAAGTTAAGTCCAAACGTTCAGCTGTTTTTGTCTTTTATTACAGCCTATTAAAGAAACAGCTGGAAAGTTATTATGTTATTCCTGGCTGTGTACACTTGTTTTGTGTTAATCGAGCTGAGGGAACAGAAATCTGCTCACATAAACAACTGTGGGAACTCTCCTCCAATTAGAGGTTTTAAATACGATGGTTGTCATTAGAATTAAGCCTCAATTTGGCTTCAGGTAAAAAGTCGAGGCCTAAACTTGAGTTTTAGAGTTTAGAATCCATTGCTGTGTGATTATATTCCTATAATGCTGTCCGATTCACATACACTTTCTTTTTCCTTGTCAAATTGTGGGGTCCTTCTAATCTTCTGTGATCATCGTCAGATTTTGTGGCTTCATTCAGAGATTTATTGCATGAATGGTCCTCATGACTCAAGATTTTCAGTGTGGTGATGTGTTTTTAGCCCAGAGATAGTGAAAAACGAGCCGTATGGAGAGAAAGCTGACATCTGGGCTTTAGGTTGCATCCTCTACCAGATGGCCACTTTACAGCCTCCATTCTACAGCAGTAATATGCTGTCACTGGCCAGCAAGGTAGCATGGAGACACACAAGACTCACATTTTATGCCTAACTTCATATATTTACTTTCTACTGTCAGTCACTGATCACTCTAATTCTCTGCTGGCAGATTGTGGAGGCCGATTATGAGCCAATTGAAGAAGGTACTTTTTCAGAGAGAGTCATCGACATGATCAAATGGTGAGCATAGACTGTATACAGAAGATCAATCAATCAATCTGGCTTCATTGATTCAGTCATTGGCTTCTGGAATCTGTGTTTGAGGATTTTTATTTAGATTTTACACAGCATCTCAATTTTTGGCTTTCTGGTTCCTCTATTGTTTCTACTAGATTTTCTTAACTGATGCATGTTTAACTTAAAAGCATTCACTAAGGACGAGGTCTCAGGATTAGCCCTGGTAGGAAGTCCAGCACCACAACAGTTGCAATTTATTTAAATGTATTAGTGTTTACATGTATTATCCATGTGGAAAAATAAGAAATAAAATAAGAAATAACAGAACAATCAATTATTTAATAAATTTATTCAGCACTTTACTTTGTGATGTGATGTCCTGTCAGGTGTTTAAATCCAGATCCAGATCTGAGACCGGACATTATAGCTGTGAGTTCCAGGATCTCTGACCTCATGATGAAGCTGATGGATGGACTCTACACTTCCCAGAATTCACTGGAAAGAAAAGCAGAGCGAGACAGGAAACGAGCACAGAGGTTTTTCCTAGAAAGAGATAAAATTAGGGTGACCTGCTCTTACTCAAACATGTCACAGGTGAATTCAGTTCTTTGAAATCAGAAAAAGACTCTTCACTTTATAAATGTTAAATACAGACTCATGAACGTTTGTACTGTGCTGTAGTGCTTATAAATAAATATATTATTAGCCTGCAGAGATTTAAAATGGTGCTTCATATTTTACAGGAAACACCCATGATGAAGACTGAATATGCACCTTCATGCTCCTCTACAGCCTGCAGCTCAAACCACAGCAGAGAGCAGAGACTCGCTCAGGGTATCTGGGTATCTTTATACTGCTCAGACTGTGAAAGGTGTGAAGACACAATGCTAACATGTTGTGCGTGTGTGCTTAGATGACGGCCCTGATGAAGATATTGAAACAGGCACAGACACTACCACCAACTCTACAGGGAAACACTACGGTTAGTGGTGTCAAAGCTGTGATAATGCACATGATCACATTTTTATTACTTACTTCAAAGATACTTTTTTTTGTGTTTTTCATACATCCAAATATTCACAGGCATGTTTACTTTACCTGATGATGCCTCACTACTGTTAGTTGTTGTGGTGCCATTTAGGGATTCAAAGCCTTTTTTCATTTATAAACATTTATTTTCTCATTTCTTCTCACTGCTTTAGATTTTTCTGTTGGTTGTTGTGGATTTTGCTCACTAATTATACCCCAAACCCCATTTGTTTTACTATTTATCTTTAATCAAAGGCTCAAAGTCAGCTGCCTGTGCTACCCCTGATCATATTTTAGTCAGGTAAGTTTAACACATTGAACACATTTCCAGCTGTATGATTTATGTAAGCTCTGGGCTTAATGTATGTGGTAGCAGTCTTGAGCTCATCCTTTGAACTTGAAGAACGTGTAAATGTTTGTTGGTAAACACAAGCAAACTGAATCACGTTTGTGATTTGCTGTTTTTCCCAGTGGGGATTTTGCAGCTGCAAAGGTGAAACCAAGACCGGGTAATTTTTTGACTTTATGGCACTGCTTGACCTCTCAGACTACAGAAACCCTTTCAAATGAGCCTACATGGCTTTCTTTAGCACTCATCAGTCAGTTTGTTGGTTTTGCTCTAACCTCAGTGTCAGCAGGAATCTGCGTCTCCCAGAAGAAGCTTCGCCAGATTGATGATCCAATTCAGAGGCTTCTGGTGCAGCTGCACAAAATCATCTTCATCACTCAAGTAAAGGCATAAAGAAATGTTTTCTGAATCTCTTGATTCAAAAATTATAAATGCAGTCACAGAAACACTCTATCAGTTGGACTATTTGGTCCAGCTGAGATCAACCCATGAGGAATATTTTGTCAGCAGTGGTTAGATTTGTATTTGTTGGTAATAACCTGCATTTATTTAATTTCCAGCTTCCACCAGCTCCACACCACCACATTAAACGGCGCCTTGTTGAAAGATTTAAAAAGTCTCTCTTCCAATTTGGCAGCGATCCGTACAACCTGAAAGTGGAGCTCAGCAAGGTTTGAACTGTCAACTCATAATTCAGAACTGCACTTGAAGTTAAAATGCAGGGAACTTGGAAAATATGGTCAGACAGAATTTGTATTCAGTGATTGTACTTTATAATTTTCCTTCATAATGTAGGACTGCTCAGCAATCATAATCATGATCATTTTGACATTTCTGTGATCAGAATGTGAATAAGCACAATTCACTAACTTTGGAAACATCAGATATTTATTGGACTAAAGAAAAACTGCAGGCTTCAGATTGAAAGCTAGTTCAAAATAAAGCGAAGCATCGTAAGCAGACTACAGCCTGATGCACAGCCTGAGTTTTTAGGGAAAAGGCAAAACGCAGCCCTATGAGGGAGAGGGGCATGCTGCATTAATAACAAATAGCAAAACAATGAGTCATTGTGAAACATAATGTGGCACAATAATGGCTTTGTAACAGATATCTTGTTTTCATAACTGTGAAACTGTTTTCCAGACATGTGACCACAAAACATGTGATGCTAACTTTGCTGTCATTTTGAACATGTGGTGTGATCTTGGTGACAATGTTAGATCAAATGAATAAGGCCCTAGTTTTGCAGGCCTAGAGACCAGTCAATAACCCTCTGGCAACCACATGTCGCTAGGGAAAAATCTGTATTCCCCAACTGGTTGGCAAAAACCTATGTGATTGCTTTGGTCAGTCGCCTATTGCTAATAGTTTGAATGGAAGTGAGAGAGTTGTCTGTATGATGCAAAACAGAAGTTGAGAACATTCACCTTTAAAGGAAACGTTTCACCTTTTGAAACATGTAGGTTGAGGTTCCAAGGCAATCCCTTCCCCATTTCCAATTTGCCATACGCTTAATCCAGTGGTACTGCTACTCGGGTAGTCGTTAGTGAGTATGAAAAACTACAGGCAAATGTGACAAACATGAAAATCTACAGGTAAATGTAGAAATCTGCAAGCAACTCCAGGAATCACTAGGAGGTTTTTGGTGCATCACCTTCCTGAAGGTCATCTTCCAGGAGCTGAGCCTGGACACAAACCAGGGAGAGGGATAATAAGCTTGATTTGAACTCAGTAGAGAGGAAAAAAAAAGAAATTATTTTTGCTCCCTTCCTGGTTTCTTTGATTGTGTGTCTGTATTTGTCACACTTGTGTGACACATATTACATGATTTAACTCCATCCATCCACTCATCCTTTTCAGGGTTGATGGAGCCTATCCCAGCTGTCATAGGGCAAGAGGCAGGGTACACCCTGGACAGGTCACCAGTCTGTCGCAGGGCTAACACACAGAGACAACCACGCACACGCACTGAGGGACATTGAACTCATTACCTTCTTGCTGTGCGGCAACAATGCTAACCACCATGCTGCCTGCTTTAACTCATAAAACAAATTTTAATAGTAGACAAAGACAGCCTGAGTAAATATAACATTTTGTTTTTAAATGATGATTCCATTTATTAAGGGAACAAAAGTTATCCAAACCCACCTGGCCCTGTGTGAAAGTGAAATGGCCCCTACGCCTAATAACTGCTTGTGCCACTATTGGCAACAAAAACTGCAGTCAAGAGTTTGGTATAACTGACTGTGAGTCTTTCACATCACCGTGAAGGAATCTTCTTGGTAGAATTGTTTTAATTAAAACGCGTTGGAGAGCATTTAAGCATCATAATTCTGATGCTGGTATATTGGTCTTTAAATGAAATGCTGTTCGTTTTACACCAGATTTAACGGCAATCAAACCTTCCAAGAAGTTAGACTTCTTGGTTAAACAAAAATTTCCCCAAAATCATCAATATGATTTTTCAAAAAATGTTAGACAAGCCTTTGAGTTATTTCTAGTCACTGTGGTTTTACTCCTTGGACTCTCCGTGGATGTCATTTTTGTCTAGTCTGTTTTTTATTGTTGAATCATGAACTTCGACCTTCACTGAGGCAAATGAGGCCTGAATCTCTTTAGATGTTGTTCTGGATTCTTCTGTGACTTCCTGAATAAGATATCGATACACCGTTGGTGTAATTTTTGTAGGCTGGCTGGGAAGGTTCACCAGTTTTCTCCATTTGGGGAGAGTAGTTTACACTGTGGTTTACTGGAGTCCCAAAGCCTTGAAGTAGCTTTGTGAGCCTCTTTAGATTAATAAATGTCTATAACTGTGTTTCTCATCTGTTCTTAAGTTTATTTAGATTGTGTATTTTTTGAGATTGTTGTCAGGTTCTATTTAAATAATTCTTGATTCATTTCTTGATTTTATGAATTCATGAATTCAGAGAGGAGGGAAATACTTCTCCAAAGCACTGTAAAAAAAAATTAAACCGGAAGGATGTAGAAACATGAAGGCAACTCACACAGAACAGGCGAAAGATGTGAGAAAGGAAAATACTCAGAAGCATAAGACAAATATCAAACAAGAAGATTACAACAGATACAACAGAACATGTCTGGGCTACATTTACTGTAACTACTGCAGTAAAAGCTTCTTAAACACAGCTCTGTGAAGGAATGCTTTCATTTTGCAGTTTCACCATCTTGATGTAAAAAAAAAAAAAAATCAAAATCATAACATCACACAAAGCCAGCATTGTTTCACTCTGCAGTGCACCCCGTGCTCCTCGATGGATGCAGTTTATGACTTCATTCCATGTGTGCTAGGCCGCCAGAACACATTTAATATACCCACCATAGAAGCTGCTGTCAGCTATTTTAAAGCCACACCTGAGGTCCTGTAGCTCTGAACTTTCACTTTCATGATATGATAAACCACAGGGAAGGAGTTTGATAACAGAGTGATGTTTAAGTCTACCATCAAAAACATGTTCCTGCATGAATTTTAATTCAGCTCCTGAACCAATGGCAAAATATTTTCATTATGAGATCAGAGCTCACCTGTCTGTGTCTCTTCTGCTGCCATGATTAATGAAAAATAAAAACATGAGACCAGCAATGGCTAGGTTACCTGATAAACAATGTCTCGTGATAAATCTGCTCTCAGTTCATTCATAGATGATATTAAATAGTAAGCATCTCTCCCTGTAATTACAAGGAAGATTAAAGCATAGCCTGAGTACAGAACATTTTTATTAGCTTGGCACAACTTCTACTGTAAAGCTTCTTTCTTTAATGATCTGATAATGTGAGACATTTTTGGACTGGACATTTTTTAAACTAATTTCAGAGACGTTTAAACATATCTCATAAAAGAGGGCATTAACACCAACCTTAAAAGCTTTGTGAAATCACTGAAATCACCGTGCAAAATAACTCAAGAGTCAGAAACTGAGGAGCTCTCTGCACAATCAAAATGAAATATTTCTTAAAAATCTTTTTTTATTGCATACAGTTGAGTCTACTTTGTTCCAGTACTCAGTTTACAGGAAGTCTTGCTCTGTGCTGGTGTACCTTACAAATGTCTTGTAAGAATCACTTCATAAAATCAGGCAGAACTTAACGGTGTTTGTCTCTCCTCTTCTTGGCTCTCAGCTCGTCCAGGCGTCTCCAGAGCTGATGGCATTTGGTTCAATCAGTTCAGATTGGTGGCCTTGGATCCACCACTTCACGGGAGACATCCATACCGCTGACAGCACAGGTAGTGCCATCAATGCCCAACTTCACCATAAATTTCCAGTAAAAGACAAGCAGAGCATCTTATGCAGAAGTAGAATTGCAAGTTAATTCTGATGTAAAAATAAATAAATAAATACTTTGTCTCTTCTTTGTGTTGACAGTTGATGTGAATCTCAGAGATGGAGTTACATATCACCAGATGCAGGTTGGTGGTGAGAAACTCAGGAATCTTTCTAATAGGAACAATTTTTGCTAGCTAAAAATAAAAGTCATATTTGGCATATAAGTCTATGTAAAACTGCATTGAAAAACAATTAAACTATTGTTGGTATAAATGTCGTGTAGGTCCTCCTGCAGAGGCATAGTGCCAATGTAGGCTGGTTGGTGAACAACAAATTTATTCAGAGAATAAATAGTTTGCTGATGGCATAGTGCCAACTATTATTTCATTAAAATTCAATTTTATGGATCTGTATTACTTTACAACTGCAGGTGTTGACTCTCCCACAGATGGGTCTCATTTTGGAACAGTGTTTTAATTTCAACTTCATCATGATACTGAACTTCTGTCTGTGGCCTCTGACATGGTGTTTTGTTCGAATGTTTTCAGGCGATCATTGAGGAACTGCTGAATGAGAACAGCTACTATGAACCAACAAACAGCAGGTAAACTGGAAATGATGTATTTAACTGAATCATTAGACTCACAAAATCTAGCGCTTGAGCTTTTCTAAAAACTAGTTCAAGACAATTCATTATTATCATCACTTGTCTTGTTCAGCGCACACAAACCTTTAATGAATTTCATTTCAATAGCAGTAATTGAATAGAATAGAATAGAATTAGAATAGAATTACACTTTATTGTCATTGCACATGCACAGGTACAGGGCAACGAAATGCAGTTTGCATCCATCCAGAAGTGCTTTAGTGATATAGATATATTACAATATATATTAGCAATAATATAGATATGTGAGTATATTACAGAAATGGGTCTATTATGGTATGTTATAATGTACACGGTATGAAGTATGTTGTGAATATTCTATAACTATAAGTATGTACAGGCTGTAGTGAGTACAAGCTATGTACAGGATATGAACAGGATATAAATATGAAAAACTATACAGAATATGAAATAAATAACTTTACAGAATCTGGGGTATACAGCTATACAGAAATGGGAACTATGCAAGTTGTAAACAGTTGTAGGATTAAAGATTATCGAATGTACAGAATGATTATTTACACAGAGCTATACAGTAGTGCAGTTAAGATAAGTGAGGGTGAGGATAGTTTCTACAGAGGCTATTGCTTTGTTTCTGTGGCTACAAAATGTAAATGAACTATTATGCTGATTTTCAACTCTTTATTTTTGCATGATTTACAGTTAAAAAAAACAACTCTTTGTTTGTCTTATGTTGGGCCTTGTTGCAGTCCCTCAGTTTATCCATTGTCTGAAACTAGCTATTTTAACATTGACTCCTTTGAACAAGTTTTCTTTTGATTGGTTGCCCCTCTCAAGCAAAAATTTGGAACCGTAGGCGGGTGGGGCTTCTGTATTTATAACTGCAGCTGAATGACTGAGAAGACCATATTAAGATAATACCTCAGCTCAGGTACAAATATCAGTAGGAAAATACAAAAAATACAAATAAATTACAAACAAATATAAAAGAAGTAAGATATTACACTCTATACAACGGTAGCATACACAGTATGTGATTATGGATACTGTGTATGGATATTAGGGATATCCAGTCTATTTTACATCAGAAGTAGAAACATAGAAAGGAGTAGAAAAAAACTGTTTCAAACTGAGTGTTTAAGGCAGTCTGAAGCCTGAGCATTTGGTTCAGAGATTACTTATATATATAATGGGGCCATTATCTGAAACTTTTACCGTATGTTAGTCTCTTTTCCTTTTGTTATTCCAAACTAAGTTTAGTGGGACAGTTGTTTGAAATGAAATAAAGATTTCTCTCATTTTTCTTTTTTTTCTTTTTTTCTTTTAGGCTCAGAAAGAAAAGAAATGACCAAGAAAAAAAGTAACAGTTATCTTCACTCATCCCTAAAAACTCAAACTTTAAATTTATTTGGAGAAGAATGAGTTCACAATGATACTTCAACACTGCTTGAAATCTAATGAACATTTATCCCAACCCTCATTACAAAACATATTCTCATTGAACATAAAAAGAATATAAAAGTAGTAAATGCATACATTAATTTGTTTGCACATAAACATGATTACGGTGATATTTTACCACAGTGCTCATAGTCATGTTGTCACCTACTCTTTTGATCTCAGGCATTATTGTTGTCTCTTTTTCCCATAAATGTGAAGTGACTGTATGAATTTCCAAAGATATATTATATATGAATATATATACATATCTACAGATAGATACGGATGTAATTAAGTTTGAGACTGACAGTTATTCTATTCTCAGTTCAAAATCAAAATTTAAAACTTGTTTAAAATGCTTTTTTTGAAGCACTTTATACTCTCAGGCCCAGACACTGCATGTCACAGCATGTGTTTTTCTAGTGGCTGCAAGCCACAGTGACCTTGTTTGCTTTCTAAGAACTGATAAGATGCAGCACATTGACCTTAATTCTACATATCACAATTTTTGACTGGATTTGAAAGAAAAAAAAAAACAGGTCAAATGTTTTGCACTGTAATAAAATGCACTCAATCAGCATTTTTACTATAAAGAAGATCTAAAATATGACTGACAGCTGAAGAAAAGCTTTCTTTTGCATTTTGACTCACTGTTATCTGTATAAAACTATTTAAATGTTTGTATTAATAAACATTATTTAATTCAGCAAATGTCTGCCTGTAATGTTTTAATATTACTATAAATATTGTGTATTCTTTTGATGTGCTGTGAGGGCTATTCATGTTGAAGGTGAATTTAGTGCATAAAATGTGCAGGTTTGATCTCCAAAAGTTGATTCTGTTCATCTGGATGTTTTCAGTGGGAGAAACGTTTCGTCACTCATCCAAGTGACTTCTTCAGTCTCAGCTGACTGCAGGTTTCCCCAATCTTATAAACAATAAATTGCATATTGACTGAAACCAGCACAGTGAAGGGCTGGGAGGTCAGTTCCTTAATCTTAATTATGCAAACTCTCATGACCATTGATCAACAACCACTGACCAAAACCCACTGATCAATGGCCATGAGTACCATTCACAGAGAGTTGGGGAATGGCTGCAATCACAGCATTGTAAGATGGCGAAAGATGTACCCTTTGGCCCCCTCCTCGATTCAGAGATGGTCTTTCCCTTTTCACATAAACAGCCTCCTTGACTCCAAACTCAAACCAGCGTTCCTCCCTGTCCAGGATGTGTACATCCTCATCATTGAAAGAGCGTCCACTGGCCTGTGTAAATAGACTGCAGAGTCCTGCCCTGACGAGGTAGCTCTTCTGTGTTGTGCCATCCGCTTCGCCAGAGGTTGTTTGGTTTCCCCGATGTATAAATCCTTAACTGGGCTGGTTTCAGTCATTATGCAATGTACTGTTTATAAGATTGAGGAAACCTGCAGTCAGCTGAGACTGAAGAAGTCACTTGGATGAGTGACGAAACATTTCTCCCACTGAAAATGCTATGTTCAGATGAACAGAATCAACTTTTGGAGATTTACTTGTCTGGATGATTGAACATGCATCAAGACGTGCAGGTTTGATATTGATTGACTCAAATTAACAGTGATGGCAGAAGCAGTCAGATGAAGTAAAAGTACAAAAATTCAGAGCTAAATAAAGATCTGCATTGCAAATAAGTAGTTATTGTCAGCAATATATATTTGAACAAAAATAAAAGTATGAAAGAAAACTAGCTAGTATACTAGTATATATTTTTAACTGGTGTGTGTGTGTGTTATCTAAGCTAATCTATTATCATAAAGTAATATAGAGAGTAAAAAATCACAATATATCTCCTTTATGTTTAGTTGACAATTGTAAGTACACAATAGGATTAAATGGGAAATATTAAGAGCTTTCCATCATTGATATTGATGGAGGTTCATTTGGAAAGAATCCATTCTTCAGTAACATAAAGGAATCACTGTCATGCACATTAGGTTTGCTTGCAGCTTAGTCAGGGTTTAACTGTTAATTACACAATTTCAGTTTCATTTAATTTTCCCATACACGTAAATCAGATTTGCTGAAACTTCAGACTAATTAAAATTTATTCATTACTATAACAACCCACTGAGATGATGATGGACTTGTTTTTGAGGGGTCAAAAATGCAACAGAAATGAAAAACACAGACCAGTAATGGGAAAGACAAACACAAACAAGAAACATTAAAGAAATTTAAAGGACACACAACTATCAAAACACAAAGAAAGGGAAATAAGTACAGTGGTGATTTTATTCTTATTTGGTCTGTAATTATTTGCTTTTTCCATTTTATCAAAGTGATAAAATATGTTAGACAGCAGTCTCTAACGTAGACTTACTCTAAATTTTGCACCCACTTAGGACACGTCATCAGATAAAATTATTTACTGCTGTATGCAGTTCATCAATTGATCAACCGGGGGCAGTATGAGCCTTTAGTAAATATGGTCTGACCTCAAACAACCTCACAGCCCCATGAAATTAAACTTGAACCAGAAAAAGAAATACTTAAATTCTCAGTGGAAACATGACAGAGCAGCATAAAATTTAATTCACAAGACTTTAATAGAACAAAGAAAAGCATATGAAATGTGATCTGTTTAGTGATATAACAAATTAATGCAACATGTAAAATGACACAATGCATACAGTCTTACTGCAACGTTTGGGATGTGGACATCAAAATAAGTAAAATCACTTTTAGAAATGTCAAGACATAGAAAAGTTTGGGCACAATTAAAATAGGCACATTTGAGTTCTTACAGTACACGGGATGCTTGCTCAGATGCTTACACAAAGCAGGTTAAGGTCCGTGTATCTTTAATGTAAAATCATCACATTAGTTTCTAATTTGTTACAGTCTCATCATTTGTTGCATTTTGTTAGCATTTGTGTGGATTTATGATCACTCAGATTTCAGATGCTGTGATACTGTCACTGTAATGCCCACGGTCCACTCTGTGTGCAAAGCAAGTTCGTTACTACTTACAGAAACTGGCATTTAGCCATGCTAGCAGCTAAGCGCCTTAAGATAAATGTGAACATCTGAATGCTAACACACTCACAGAAGGCTATCATTATTCACATGCTGATGGAAATGTCAGCTTTGCAGGTATTTTATCATTAAGTGATTATGCTCATTTCCAGTTAAATACTTTTATTATTGGACTCCATTAGAGTATGATTCACACATTTATCTTATACTGGCCCCTCAGTTCACTGACCACCTTAAACAGGACATTTTAGCTCCCTTCCCTCTTTCTTCGGATTGGCTGCCCCTCTCAAGACAAAGTTTCTGTGCTCATGGCTGAAGCTGTGCCAAAAGTATAAAAAACCATAACCAAAAACCAAACAAAAAAACTGTTGTTTGTAGGAAGCCTGAACTTTTGGCTCAGACCTCAATATTTAAAAATTTTAGCCATCTTTAATATAAGCATCTATCACTGTAAGAGTACAGATATGACAAGAAATAAGGACGAGCACAATAGGTCCTCCTTAAATAGCGGTCAAAAATATTTTTTCACCTGATATTGGCACTACAGAGAAAGTTAAGAAGAGTGGTGCCACAGCACAATCATGGCTGAAAATCTAGGAAATGTTTTTGTACAATCTTCATACAGCAACCAACATGTTTTCTCAGTATCAAAATAATAATAACAATAATAATATGCTTTATGATAATAGTGGGAAAACCTTTTTCCATTTAGAAAGTAAAAAAGAGAATAAAGTTGTATATTATCATTAGCTTACTCTTGTAATAAATCTGTCAAGCTGTAAACGAGTCCAGCAGATTTCCAACAAATTTTACCAGAGCAGCTTTACAAAGAGATTCTAACATTGACAAGCTCATACAAACACTGCTATGTTTATTGTCCTTATGCATTACCTCTAATCCCTCATTTCCTACACCGTGTCAGTTCAGACACATTAGTTTGTTAACTCCGATTATGAACACTTACCCTTATGGAGGAAAAAACATTGCATTTCCCTTTAATTTTGTACAAACAGAGTTTGAGAAATTTGTATATAAAACCTAAAGATTGATTCCTTATATTTGCTATCTTGCTATAACTAATGCTAAATGAGGTAAAATTAATCCATGTGATATTTCATGCAAATATAAATACAGTAAAAACCAGAAACAGTAAAGAAAAGACTGAGAGTGATTCTCAGAGGTTATAAAAATGGAGATTAAAGCATTACTGCATCTTCCTTTGAAGTAGGATTTTTGTTTACAGAAATACTTGTTAATGTGTGATTTAAATCTCTTCTTTAAACATGGAGTCATATCTGCAGATCGAGCTCTGACCTCTGGACAATAACTGAGGTAAGTCACTCTCTGATCTGCAGCTGCACCTTTGAGCGATTTCCCTCGGAGGAAAGAAAAGTTCTTTGAGCAGCTTCAGAGTGGAAAATCAGCAGAGTTCATGTGCTGTGAGGAGACGGGGTGAGTGTGCTGAGTGGTGCCCGACTTCTGGTGTTTCTCCAGGTTCTGCAGATCCTCCAGCATCTCCTCGATCAGTGGAGGCATGGAGCCCGGGATCTCCATCTTCAGTGTCACCACTCGCTCAGCTCCTGTAGACATGGTTTAACAATGTACGTGTAAAGCTTTATTGGCAGGGAGACTTAATGTGATATAGATAAACAAAGTCTGCGTTTTACCCGTATTTACTGACACCAGCTTTCACCTTTGATTGTCAGGCATGTCAAATGTTGTGTTGGTTTTTATCTTGTGTCAAATATGCTGCACATAAGTTTGTACTTTATGTTTAATGTGAAAATAAATCCACAGCTACAATTCCCCTGTGGGAGAGGAACTGGAGTGTGTCAGATACACAATGTAGGAACCCACCAGTTACACTAAGAGGAGGATGAAATGCATAACATGCCTTGCAGCATGAGGCAAAGAACACTTTGCTCAACTATTATGTGGTAGCCTATTAATAGTAACACTAGTTCTGTAGCAGGCAGCCACTGATGACAGCAAATTCACTGCGAGACACTCAACAAACACTGTGTAGATGAAAGCACTTTGAGAAAAGGAAGATTTGAAAACAGTCAAAGAAAATTCCACTAAACCCAAAGTTATTTCCACCCGGTTTTTATCCAGAGGAATTCAACAATAAATAAATAAATAAATGAAAAATTTCAAAAGACAAAAAGATGAAAGCAGGGGTAAATTGTTTTCTTTTCGTTTGTATTACAAAAACTTTTAAATATTAAAGAAGTATAGTCATTAAAAATGCAGGTAATACTTTATAAAAATAGTACAGTATTAGTAAGGCATTAGCAAGTGCTTAATTCATGATTTATAATGCAATACTCCTCCTTAGTATGTCATTTATAAATACAGATATGTTTATTCATCTGTTTCTGTTACACCATGCACAGCTACAGGGGCCTTCCAATGCATAATCATTTCTAGTAATAAACATTTTCATAATAATATATTTATAAATTACATACTAAGGAGGAGTGATGCTATATAGATGATAAATTAAACGCTTGCTAATACTTAGTATACTAATACGAATGCTTAATCATGTGACATTCATCTAATACATAATACTTTTTACTAATCCTGGGTAAACATGACTTCAGACTTAATAGCGCAAAGAAACCAAAAAATAGCAACGTTCTGATCAGAAAGGTTTTACATTTCGGACAAAAGTAATGCAGTAACATTGGCAGTCATTCAAAATAGAATAGCAGGATTGTACAAACTGTAACAAACTGTAATCTATGAATTGAAATACTTTGCGACAAGGTGGGGTTCCCCTGACCTTTAGCGCTGATGCTACGTAGGTCGGTAATCTTCATGAGGGCCTTGGGGAACATCAGGGGCATGCTGGGTCGCCGCTTACGGGAGTAGATCTTCAGCGCCTCCAACAGAGGCTCCTGCAGGACTTCTACCTTGGACGGCTCCTCCAGGTCCTCCCGGTCTGTCCAAGACAGATATCGAACATTTCAACTATTTCAAATTTGGAGTTGTTAATTGTTGATTGTTGTTGTCATATTACTACAGTAATTGGGATTGTGAAGACTTAGTACCTCCAGAAACAAGACAGATGGCACTGAGGAGCCCACTTTCCGTGTCATCCATCTCTAGCGGCAGCAGCTGCCCAGCAAAAGTGAAAACCTGATCCGTCAGCGGCCCAAATCCTGCATTGTGGATCTGAGTACGAGTCAGTGTCAAGCCATCGGAGAAGGTCATGGTGTCCTGGTCAGGAGTGTAGCGAGTGCAAATCCTCAAGATCTAAAAGTAGGAAACATGTATGTGTACCAAGTCATTTTTTTCAATAATATTGTATTTGTCTTTAAAAAATGTTAAATAAAAAGACTCAAAAGCAAACAAACAACAATCTGTTTATATTCATTAAAATGTGTCAATCCTTATCATTCAAAATTTGTCTGTATTGCAGGCAGAAGGCCTTTATCATATGGTTCAATACTTATATTGCATAATAGTTTAGAAAGAAACCTTCCTGCTTTTAATACTCAGGCTTTTCCAGTTGTTTTTTTTATCATTTCTTTGTAATGATATCTCATCTGTATGAGTAACAGCAGACCACTCTAGACATCTCTCCAACTCCTTGTCATCTAAACTTTAAATGATATTACATGCTGTGCCCTGTTTCTGGAGAATTGCTTGAATACAAATATTAAATAACATATAATTGGCGTTCAATATGGTGCATCACACTTCTATCAAAAAACATGAAAACCAAATCAGGAAAACAAAATTCCCAGAGTGATTAATCAGGGAAATTTTGTCACAGAGCTTTTGATGGACTTCCTGCAGAGATTGTGAGAGTGCAGCTAAATTATCAGACTGAGAAAGCAGTTATGACAGACTTGGCAGCGAATGATGGAGGATAAATTAGGTGAACACACGCAACACTCTGCCTGAGGACCACTGTCTGTCTGCCTGTCAGTTTGTCTTTGGCATGAATGTCGACAGGCAACGTGAGTCAAGATCTACCAAAGGTGTGAAATGCAGGAAGAGCTGCAACTTTACATAACTTGTTCAGGTCATTTACCTGAAATAAAATACAAAACGGTAGGTGTTTAATGAAAACTATAGTATATGTCAGGCTTTTTGAGGGCTTAAACCACAAATCTAAAGGTAAAAAAAAACAAACAAAAAACATCTTTTGAAATAGACCTACCAAGATGTCAAGGCAGGCAGCTTTGAGCAGAGTGATCTGGTCCGCAATGGTCAGGCCAGTGAAACCCGGCACTTGCTTGGCAAACTCGACCACCTTGATGATGCACTTGGTGGCCAGCTCGCTGAACTTGTCCCACAGGCCAAGATCCAACTGGATCCGGTGGTCTGAACTGGAGTTCTAGAAAGTGGATCGAAGATCAGGTGTTTGGCTCAAACGAAACATGTTGTTTCAGCGTTGTGATAACGGCTTATTAAAATCTGTGCACATAGCTAAATTATTTAAATTTGAAATATTTTGAAAACTTGAGATCAGCAAAGAGCAGTAAATACAATACTGACATACTTTTACAAACCTATTTACACAATCAGAATCAATAAAAAAAACCTTTACGGTGACCTCAAATAGTTCAGCGTTCAGCTGTTTTTTAAAAAATATTTCTGTTTATTTGATGAGTCTGCTAATTGCTTCACTGTGTATACACGGTTTATTTGCTAACCTTATCTGTTTGTTGCTAGGCTGGAAGGAGAGTGTTTCAGACACAAGGACAAAAATACCGAGATGAGAATACTATGACAGGGCACTTCAAAAAGAAATAATGATGAAAATTATGTAACAGTTATGCTAATGCTAATTATATGAGATATGATGAGCTATTTTAATATAACAGATGACTGAACATTACAAGATAATCATTCACAAGTATAAACATTTACTAACATTTGTTTATGTACTTTTTAGCTTTTATCGATTAAGCTCAATAAATTCAACATGTTGGCCATTTCCACAATGGCTGAAAATGTGTATTTTTTTCAGATAAAGTAAACTGGTTCCGCCTTTTTTGGATGTTTTAAATGATGAACGCTAGACGTCAGCATTAAAAATCTGAAATTACACAGAGGTTTAAAAAAACTGCAGCATGTGGTGTACAAGTAATATTTTTCTTTGTTTCAGGCACATCTCTTGGCTAGAAACCCTTACACTCAACCATTTAGAAGGTCTGTGGTTCAATACCCAGCTCCTTCAGTCAGAACAAACTGAGGAGTAGCACACAACAGTAGTGCATCAGTCACTTTGCAGCACGAAGGTTATAGGGTTGAAGCTATCCAAAGACATGCTTGTACCCTCACACCTAATGTTTGGGATTTCTTCACTGGATAAGTGGTTAAAAGAAGATGTCTGAACCCGTTTGTATTCATCACAAGAGTTATCAAAAGGGCAAAAGGATCATCCCTCAATCTGCACAGTACTGTGGAGCTACAGCTGTCATTGGACCATTGGAAAAACATGTGACATATATGTTGTCTCAGTTCTTTTAGTTGGCCTAAAAAAAGAGGCCCTAAATAAATTCACTATTAAAAGCGACTAATTTATATTCAAAAGTAGAGTAAAACCTCTAAATCCCACAGTAAAAATTTTGATAAAGAGTCATTTTCTAAGATGGAAATGAAATTTAAAAAATGCCCAGATTCAAGAGGCTAATTGATTTTTAAGTCAATGGCTCCAGAGGGACAAACGTCCATATTTAGTATCCACTTTTTCTATTATCTGCTGCACTGTTAGGATGTAGGTCGTACATCTTAGCCCTAGTGTACTATTTCAATCAATACAATCTTGTGTTATAGTCTTTAAAGAGCAGAACAACACGTGTCACTCATGTTCGTATGTTTCCTGTTTTGACTCATACTTCCAGGCATCGCTCACTTACATTGCCAAACCATATTTATTTAATGTCACTTTTGTAAAACGGCAACAGTGCTGATTACATAAGCTCAGTTCTTGCAATGTCATGTATTTTTACTGGAAAGTGTCATAATGATATGTACAGTTTTTTCAGTTTCTAAGGACATGTTTACATAAAACAACACACTCCTTTATTTTCTCCTCCTCTTTTACTTTACCTTTTAACAAAGAATAAACCAGTTAAAACTGTGCAAATCAACATCTTCACCAGCATATCTTTAAAAAGAGTTTTGTTTTTTTTCAGTGTGGACCTATATTCAGTTTTCCTTTGCTCTAAAGAAAAATGCTCACATGACATACTGTACATACTGTTGGAAGACATAGAAAATTGTGTGTACTGTAAGTATTGGCAGTGGCTATATGTTAGAATAGAATAGAGTGGGTGCTCCGCCCAGATTGGTGGGTGGGTGTTAGGGGTGGGGTTTGTGTGAACGGAGTAATAGTGTTTGTTTACAGTTCAAATGGCCCAGTGGTAGAAGCTGTTTGTGAGGCTTAAGGTGTGGGACCTGACTGTCTTGAGGTGCCGTCCGGAGGGCAGTGGGTCAAACAGGTGGTGGGCGCAATGCAAGGGTCACCTGTGATGGCCCTAGTTTTTCTGAGACAGGAGGAGCTGGCAGCTCCAGAGGCAACAGAGGGCAGCTAACGATTTTTATGTTACAGGTAGTTACATATATATATATATATATATATATATATATATATATATATATATATATATATATATATATATATATATGCATGTATGTGTATACATGTGTTCCTAAATAAAAGTGCATGTTTGCACCCCTTCCCTCATGTTGGCATTGAATGTGATCAGGAGTCTGTTTGGTTTTGTTAACAATCAGAGTCTCAAATGTTACCAAACAATCTAACAAATTTTATTCTGCATAAGCAAAGAGGAACAGAGGTTAGCTTGTTGCCTCACAGCAAGAAGGTTCTGGATGTGCAGTCTGTTGGCATGGTGGCTTTTCCCTGAGCGCTCCTCTTAACCCACAGCGTTAAAATAGGCATGTTTGGTGAAACTGTGATTCTAAATGGGCTTAATGCGCTTAAGATAATGAAAGAGATGAAAGCTTGAGTTGCCAACAAGACTGTTATCATTTAAATAAAGTTTGTGCATATCAATAATAAAAAGGTATAGAAATGTAACAAGTAAAGGTATAGAAAAGTATCAGTTTATAAGTGTCAGACACAAATATAAGTGTCTGTCATCTCAGCTCTGCTGATCTCTCCTTGGTGAATGTGTTTTTACAGACAGTGTTAACAATATCCAACAGTGACCAACCATGAGCCAGGCATGCAGCAGTGAGTATTCAATGCGGTCCGTTTTTGTCTGGTAATATTAATCATATATCAAGTATTTAAATGTCACTGCCCTGACAGTCAACATCTTTCTTCTTTCGGCCACAGACTATAAAACGATGACATAACAACCATGGAGCCACCATTTGGTTTCAAGTCTTTTCCATGTAATACAACCAGATGAAGGAAGATGCACAAACATACCGTCATTTTCATCAGTCACAAGGCAGCTTTGCCATCTAATATGCCCTACTTTATCATAATTACGAGCAGCATAATTTAAAGAAAAAATATTGTTTTTGCTTTAAAACTTGAAAATAGTGATTAAAAGCCCAAAATCATCAGGAAAGGGTTTAGCGAGGTCATCAATCACATTCGAAAAATAGACATTTTTTCATATTTCGTTTAAAATAAGTAAAATGTATCAACATTTTGGGATATATAATCTTATTTTTCAGTTTCTGCCATATAAGTTCAAATTCTCCTTCATCTACACATCCATACAATGTTTACCCAAGTCAATTAAAATCATAATAAAGTGCTGGACAGACCTCACAGCTTTGATCTTTTCCTCTTTGCAGGTTGTCTTCCTTCTGTAAAGATTATTGTTTTGAAACGTTAGCTTCATGTCCGGACTTACTGTGGTGTATTTTCCCAGCTGGCAAAGGGAGGGGAAGGTCTCTCTATGAGCTCTGCATATTTTCTCCACGATCAGGCCGAGCTCTGCTGTCAGCTCGTACGTCTCCATGATGGTCATCTTCACTGCTTCCTTCTTCCCCTTCCTCTTGTTTCTGTCGTTTCTCACCGCTGGAGAAAACGGATGACGCAGAGCATAAGATGATTAGGAAATAAGGTATTCGAGCAGTTCCACAGGTGGTTTAAAATTGGTTAAACTGGTATCATTCTCTGTTTAAATAAATGTTAATGTTACAAAACACCTTCTTTAATTTTGAGTATTTATATTAAAAATGCTCAAGTTAATAAACTAACCTTTTAAAAGAACAAAAAAGTGTTTAATATGAAAAAAAGTTGTTTTTTTTGTTTTCTGTCTGAGGCCAAATACACAGGGAAAATCGTACAACGATACAAATGAAGAAACAACCTGAAAAATGGTCCCTACAGTGAGGAGATCTAGTGGCTCTGATATGTTACGGGAGGCATTTTGGTAGCATGGTTTAGGTTCATTAGGTTCATTAGTGCCCCTAGAGCAATGAATCACTGAAAATGAAAACAGCTGTTCTTAGTGATTAAATTTATCCTTTAATTAAAGATTTATATCACAATTGGAGCACGCTCTACCAGGATGACAACCTTCCTCATTTAAAGGTTTCAACTTTAGGATGAACATAACTCAACCCACTTAAACTCCTACGGAAGTTTAAAATTAATGTGCTATACAATGTTCATCTTTAAACTAAACTGACCAAAAACACAAGTGTAGGCAATTGTCTGTCTGTATATCCTGATCACTTAAAATCATGTCAGACTCCTTTTTTGAGACCAGATCCTAAAGATTAGCTGATTTTGCAGTTGACTCCAGAAGCAGGAGCCGTACTATTTTTTTCAAATTCAGTGTTGACTTTCTGCACAGACAGAAGTTAGGAGACTCGGGACAAAAGTCAATAACGTCCCACACTTGACTTTGATTAATGTAAGTCAGTAAGCAAGCTGGAGGCAAAGCAAGAATCACCTGACAAATAAGGCTGCATCAGTGTTTTAGTCAAGGAAACGACAAAAGCACACAATGTGATCCAAGGATGTAAAGTACACTGGTGGATAAGAGCTGAGAGCAAAAACTCTCAGTGCTCCAAGATAGACAATAAACAACCCATGTAAGTACTGTGAAGACACATGTGTATCAATAAGTTGTATGAAACGGGGATGTCTTATGAAAAATTGTCTTCATCCTTTAAGCAGAGTTTCAGCGAAGAAACATTGACCTCTATGTTAGTTTTTCTTGTAATCTGACATAGCTCTGTATAAAACAACAAAAAAAACAGGAAGTCCTGCAACAGATAGTGTTCCCTGGCAGATCCCTGATCTTACCATCAGCCAAACACAACTGTTCCTTTAATCAGGACCCAGGAGACTGCATTCACCAGTATATGAATGGCGGTTTTAACCCATTTTACCTTAACGATGTTTAGACATCAGGTGTGATTTAAATAGAGCTCACTGGAATTTCAGTTTTGGTTCTTAATAATTTAAACCACTTCCTGGTATAAATCACTCTGGAATGAAAGCATGTGTCACTGAGCTTATGTGTTATTCCAGGCTGCACGTGAAAGCAGCGTAACCAGGTTAGCTTTTCATAATCACTTCGGGAACAGTGTCAACACGTTT
The DNA here is from genome assembly GCF_965226115.1 of Aulonocara stuartgranti. NCBI lineage: Eukaryota > Metazoa > Chordata > Actinopteri > Cichliformes > Cichlidae > Aulonocara > Aulonocara stuartgranti. The sequence continues at coordinate 5,881,753 of NC_138947.1, read as the reverse complement.
CTCTGTGTCCCACTGCCTCAGACGGCTACACACATGTCAGGAAAGCTCAGGATTACGCAACACTTAACTCCAACCACTCCTCCTCCTCTTCCTCCTCCCTGTGTATGCCCTACATCCAGCCGTCATTGTGTAAACACTCCAATAGAGATCATGTTACACGCTGCCTGAGAGCAGTTACATAGCATCCATCTGTCCACTACATGTGATATGTTTATGTAACTTGTTTGAGCATAGAAAAACTATAATGAAAACATGTGGATGGGTGGATCCTTCAGTGTCGGCCTGTCGCCGCCCTTTGCTCATTCCACATAACACATTCTCAGTTATTTAGGTCACTGCACTGCTGGGTATTAGAGCCTTTGTTTCTATTGTACAGTCCCTGTGCCCGAGAGCTGCTGTACTTCACAGAGAACTTATAAAAAAAGAAAATCATATGTTAAAGTGTTATTTGCACATTTTTCTCACAACTAATTATATATTCTAAAATAAAGACGTTTGTAGTTACCACACAAAAAAAAAATTTCCTAACCCACTAACAAAATGAAAATCTTGGGTTGTTAAGATGACAAAGCATTAAAACTCCCTTTGAGAGCTCAAGAGTGTATCAGCAGTTCTTAAGCTACACCTTTATTATGTAGCTATAATTTAGTTTGCTTTAATATGCATTACCTTGGTCGTATATATGCGTTTGTTATTCTAGATTTTATATATTTTCTCTCTGACAAACAAAACTATGAATTTTCAGTCTTAAAGTGCTATCTAGTTACAATTAAACAATAAAGACTCTAAATATGCTGACAGACAATATATTACAACATTATGCATTTTGAATTGACAAAAGAAGTTTAATTTCTTTTTCTTCCACTTTAGCTTAAACTTTTTCTGAAAAAAGACTTTCTTGAATATAGATTACCACAGATCAATAAGAGGAGCATTTTCCTGCTCATTTTGTTTTGTTATATTGTTATTTCTTTAATATCGACAGAAATAAGACACTTTTAACATACATGTAGTTTTAATGGCAGGCACCTTTTATGGGAAACAATCTGTCCCTTCTTTGTGGATGTTTACCACCATATAGGTAACAACAAATTGCATTAAAACTTCAATACATAGCTCGTTGCTCTGATTGCAGTAATAAATAGGCCGCTTATGTGGCAGTTTTTATCAGAGTATCTCAGTAAGATGAAACCATTTAAACTTGAGAGGGAGGATTTCTCGTTTAAAGTCAGCTGTGATAGGCTAAAGCCTCCCCCTCCATGACCCAGAGTAAGATAAGCTGGTGAGAAAATAGGTTGTTGGATGGAGAGAGTTTCTTTTGTACTGCACTATTTGTCTAAGGTTACACAGTTATATCCTACGGAGCCCCTCTGATGACATGGTCCAAAAAACAAATAAATTGTGGCCACAAAATACTACTTCGTGGGCACGAAATGGTATAACGTGCTAATTTGTGGGCACGAAACACTTGACCTTGACATAACCGTGATCCTTCCCTTGCAGATCCTTCCCGTGAGGCCCTTGCAGTTGGTTGACAATAAAATCTATCCCAGCATCCAGGTCGTACTTACGTCTGTAAAGCAACTGGGCTCTCAATATCCTGTTTAAATGTCTCTCCGTAATAATGGTTCCTTGCATTGCCAGGCTTCAAAATGCATTTGTAGCTCATTCCCAGCCTAAAATAAAAGTCAATCATACTTTCTCTGTCCATGATGTATAGGTTTAGCCTACTCTTATGCTTATGTCTCTACGCAGCTGTCCAGGAATTGTATCAATATGATGTGCGCACGTTATCTATTTCATTGCCACAAATGCGTAATTCGTTGCCACGTTATACCCAATTCGTGCCCACAAATTAGCATTTTGTGCGCACGTTATACCTATTTCGTGCCCTCGAAATAATATTTCGTAGCAACAAATAAGTATTTTGTGGGCATGTTACACTATTTTGTGCCCACGAAGTAGTATTTTGTGGCCACAATTTATTTATTGTTTGGACCATGTCATCAGAGGGGCTCCGTAATATCCAATTCTCAAATACGCAGTTTCCTTATATCAAATTTCTGAACACTCGGTCATCCCAACAAAACCACAAACCCAGTATTATATAAAACTTGACACAAATAACTTTGAGTAAACCACACTCACGAACTGACCAGCTCTTTACATGCTGATAAACTTGAGTTGGTCATTCAAATTGAGAACATGACTGCACTGACCTTTTAGTCGTGTTTGTAATAGCAGATGAATCATTTTAAAAGAAAGGTTTAATTTTGACTCTAAATCCCACGAGGCCTGCTGTGAATCAGAGAGGATGTGACACTTACACTCCTTAGACATTCCTACAGCAAAACACCTCTGCAGCCGACAGTACTGACAGCGATTCCTGGTGATCTTGTTAATGATACAGTTCCTGTCGCGGTGACAGGTATACACCATGTTTTTCTGCACGCTGCGGCGGAAGAAGCCCTGCAGAGACACCAGCACAATGAATGAATGATAAGATATTAATTAATTAAGCTATTAAGTTGCTACAATGTGAATAAAGGCCTGTGTGGACTTTAAAGCTAGACAAAAAAGATTAATTTATTCCTAAATTTACTCCTTTACACCTAAAGAGTAAATATTTAGCCTGTTTAAATGTATTTCAGATGTTTAACTCAAACAAGGAGTAAAATTGATTTGTTTGGTCTTCAAAAAAAAAGAAAGAAAAGGAAAATGGATTAAGAAAAAACAAAAACAAATACCGTGTCTGTCTATCCAGTGGTTCATTTAATTTGAACCGATTTAGGTAAAAAAAAATTGTGAATTTATACAGGAAAAAACTAAAACATAGGATATTGTCACATTTTGCATATTAAGAAGGTATTTGTTCATTTATCTGTTTAGGAGATTAGTAAGAAAAACTAAGACAATCTTGTAAATACAAGCATGACACAGGGACTTACTTTTAAAAGACAAAGTCTGGGATTTTATCTAAGCTTAACAGAGGGGGCATTGTAAAGCAGACCACCGGCCTGACGTGTTACCTTGCAGCCCTCGCAGGCGCTGACTCCATAGTGGTAGCCCGAGGACTTGTCCTGACACACAAAGCAGGGTTTGTAAGTGCGTGGAGGTGGAGGTGGTGAGGCAGGACGGGTAAACAGGTCGTCCGAGCTGAAGCTGGAGCTGGAACTCTGACTTTCCACCGCTGAAAAACACACAAAATCATATAAAATCAAACGAGCATCTCAGGGAGAATAAAACTGCGACAGTTAAATTTATTCAAATGGATATCAAACTCAGCGCATCCTTTAAATACTGAAACTGAAATATTGCTGGGAAATAACAGCTGCAACAAGAAGTCAGAACATGAAAAATTACTCATTACAGATGAAGCTTTTATTCATTTTGTAACATAAGTTGTTGCCTTGCACAGTTTTTAAAATGAAATTATTTACTTGTTAAGCTTTATATTTGTCTAAAATATACAGCGAGAAACCTGTCGACAAAATAAGCAGTAACAAAAATAATTATCACCATACATGAAATGTACTTTAGACCTTTTATCTGCAAAGCATTCTAAAGTTTTCTTCAAAGCAGACCTAACAAGTAGAAATACCAACATTTAGTGATGAGTTGAAAATTACTGATGAACCATTTCTGACATGATGAAGCAAACAGAGCTCAGAAATGCAAAAGGCAGATTGTATTAAAATGTAGAGGTTATTTAGTGGACTGCTTGCATGCTTCAGAAGAGTTTTTATAACAATAAGGTTTCAAGAATATTCGGTTTTCATTCCACATTCACTAACAGGACACAGAAGAACAAACTGCTGTGTGAGAGATATGGCAAATTATGGCACTTGTGACCTGCAGTTCATGCCAATGCATTTTTATTTATTGTGGCCCATCTGACAATGTTATCATGTTAAGTTAGTGATTTAAAATCCTAGAAAACGCTTCAAGTCTCGGGCCTGTTTACCCAAAACAACAAAGGAACGAAAAAAGCTTTATTGTGTCCAAATATACAAAGCACCTTCTGTTAATTTTTAGTCGTGACAATAGGATAGATTGACCCTACACTGGCCCCTGAGAGTGGTTACACATATATTCAGGCACTGATCGTAGCCGAACAGACCTGAGCAACCAACTTTTTGATGAAATCACCTTGTGATTCCTTCACTGAGCCAAGCGCAGACTAATCTTGCTTTTTTCCTGTGGCAGATTATAGCATGATCTGTACAGCCCCACTACTTCAAACACAACGCTCAGTTTACACAAATAAAATTAAACAGGCATGTATCACATCTCTGCTTCATAAATTTGAAAATGAGTCACAAACAGACGCAGTAATATATCTACAGCTTTGCACATGTGGTGACCTACTGTAGCACAGCATTTTTTCCACTGAATGTTTCACTTCACATCCACCACAGCACTCAACACTCCCACTTTAAAGCCATTTCCAAGAAGATACTTTGTCTGGCCTAGGGGGCTCGTTCGGCCTCCCTGCTGGCTCTCTGATCACCTCTGCTGCTCCAGCCCTGACACAAAACCAAGAAAGCTGTTTTGAAAAGGGGACAAAACGAGAAAAATTGTTCATATCCATCCCCTTGAATCCGTGGCCTCTGGTTGAACCTGGAATCGGCGGGTCAAACTAGGACACCCCCATCAGGCCGATTGCTCCCCAGATCCAAAACAATGCAGGAGCATGCCACAAGCCCAACTGACTGATGAGAGGGAGGACGGAGAAACAGAAAGTGTGTGTGGCAGGGCGGTGTAAGTGATTTGGTAGGGGAAAGAGGGTTGCCCCATCCCAATTTAGATGGTGCTGTTTGATGTATACTACAATGCACTGTTTGAGTCAAACAATAAATCTAGAAAAACATTAAAAGATTTTGGAGACAGAGATAAGTTTAAAAGCCTTTGATTGTGGTTTACAGTAAGACAGGAGCTGCAACATGTAGCTGGATAAAATAACAAATGCTTGACTTGGTATTAAAGACTAGTAAAGCTTAATTATTACGGCCGCATGCTGCTTGAGGCCTGCTGGGTTATTTATTAGTGATACTGAAAGCAGGGATTCACCCTTTATTTTTGTGAATAACCTCAGTTGCCTGTTATGCAACCTGCAACCTTCGGTAAAGGAACTTTTTATTTTTCTAATGTTTTTTAGCTTGCTACAATCAGCTAAACTGTTTAAATCATGACAAACAAAAACTACATTTACAGATTATCAACTGTAATATAGTTACTGATTTTTTTCTTTTCTTATTGTGAAATTCTTGTCAGTTAAATTCACATTTGAATATTTTTTTCAAGGGAAAACGGTATGCAGATTTATCAGTAATGATAATAATTATCAGGTTAATTCAAAGTTATTTCTGACCTACAATAATCCTTTTCTTGATTATCCAATGAAATGTCAGAAACAGATGAAATGTGGTCATCATAACTTCAGTTTATTACACAACAATATTTTATTTTCTGTCATATAGAAAGAAGTTGGAAACAGCCACATTGTGGCAGTTTTGCTTGCACTGACTAAAACAACAGATATTTACCATCATATGAGTAAATAGCAATTCAGTGATTACACTAAAAAATAAAATGTTATATAGTTTTATTTTGTTTTTGTAAAGTCCATTTATGTATGTTTTGTCCCCATTTCTAACGTGCTATTGTATGTTCTATTGCTAAAATAAAATTTTTATTATTATTATTATTTGTGGGAGGGAGAATAAAAACCCAAACCTGATCAGAAGGACCAAAAGATCTAAAGTCTAATAGTTTTTCTTGCCTAGTTTCCAGGTTTTCCCAAATTCCAGGTTGTACTACAGGATGAGTACTTTAACTATTGACATTTTATTTTTTTTAAATTGCTGTACTGATGCTTTATTCCACTAAAAATGCTACTTCCACTTTTGGCAACAGTCTGACTCTCCTCTGACCTCTTGAGCCGGTGACCGTCCGGTGAACCCAGGGTGACACCAAAGTGACCGTCCCTGGACAGACCCAAACACAGACTAAGACGACCACACAGACATTAGCTGCCATGTGCTCAGTAGTCTGTTTTCACTTTCTTCTCACATCCTTTATCTATTAAGAGAAAAGAGGCTCCCAGAAAGCATCAAAGCATTTAGATACAGAGCACAAGAATGTAGAATAGATAACGCTTCATTTTATCTCAGCCTTTAAATATTAAAAGGCAGCTTGTGACCATTTAATAGCAGTTGATACACAATATGATGAAGTCCAGTTTCATCATGGTCAGTGCAGTGGTTAATACCAGCAAGAAGGTTCTGGGTTCAAATCGTCCTTGGGCTTTACTTTGAAGGTGTGTGTGTTGATCCTAGAGGGATAAGAGGCTTAAAGTCCATTATGTTTGTACAGGTATGTTAATGTGGATGTTAGTTTAAAGTACGAATTTAGTAAAGTGTTATATAAATGCATCCCTTTGCAAACACAATCAAATCACAATTTCATGATTCGAAAGTATAATAATCTAAATAAAAAGCTAAATGCACATTTGATTAAATACAATACTGAAGTCATAAACTAAGAGAAAACTACCCTTGCACTGTTGCTTCCAGTGTCTGCTCTGAATTTAAACTTGCATGTATTCACAGTCTTGCACCAGTTTGTTAAGGTATTAAAGTATATTATAACAGGCTTTTTAAACAATTACACACCATGTCAATGTAATAAGAAACACTCTTTTATCATGTAATACATGTTTGTTTGTTTTTAAACTCTACCTTTATTTCCCCCCAGTTTGTTTAAATATTTAATGCAATCTTTTACAGTTTACAGATTTGATGCTTTATAAATTCTGGTTAAACTGGTAAGAAATTCACTTAATATAAATTCGTTTTGAGAACCTTTTGAGGTTTCAGGTTGGAGGATATCCTGCACAGATGGAGGCAAACGTGGGTGTTTCTCATTCTGGGTGAAATGTCAGTAAAATCACATGGCCTTACTCTGGTTTCTCTTCAGAGGATTAAGCCCCTCGAGGCATTTGGCGCTATACAAATAAAAGTGAATTGATCTGAAATGAATTTATATATTTTTTCCACTGGACACCAAAACAAATTAGAATCTTTCTGCGCACCACAACATCACTCATCCTCAATTTCACCTACATTGCGAGTACCGGTGCTCCTGCCAGTCGGACTCGATCAGCTCGGGGAAGAACGCTGCCAAATCCTGGTCTTGCTCCTGCAACATGCAAGAAGGACTGGAAGTGCTGTAGAAGTCCACGATTTCCCCGGGTCCGAAAACTTGAAACTCCATATAGTCGAACATGATCTGTCGTGAGTCTCCGTGAAGTCCGTATGGGAATGTCGTCGGCATAGGAAAATCCTTCAGAGAGGGTGATTTCTCTCTGCACCGAAGTAGTTTAAAATCCACTTGATGCAAACTGTGTTAACACTGAAGCATGTCTGCGTTATGTTCAGAGGGGAGCAGGAACAAACCTATATTTCCCACAGATGGTCACAAACTGCATGTTGATGCGCAGCCAGCGGGCTGTAGTCCTCCATCAGAGAGCATCGGTAAAGCGCATTCAGGCTGCTTTGCATAACAAAGTTTGTTGCAGAACTTCTTCCACTTATCTCTTCTTTATTGACAAATGTCTCAATTCAACCTGCTTCATACTAGTTATGTCACAGCGACCGATGGTGTTACCTAATGTATGCGAGTGAACTCTCCGTGAACCTCCTCCTCCGTTGCTGCCCTTCACATGACCCAGCCGCTGTCTGACATCACCAGCAGAGGTGGAAACGAGCACTGAGGTCCTTTACTCGAGTAAAAGTATCCGTACAGGGTGGAAAAGATAAAAGCAGTCGGCCTCAGTCGAGATACCTTTCAGGAGCTAACTTCAGAGAGTTAAAATTAAAAGTTTGCCACTATTGATAAAGGACTTCACCTCTTATAACCGACTCAGAATGGACAGTAAAAGTATCAACAATGATCCATCACAGAGAAGAGCCATGAAACATTTACCTACATTACTAACGGTGCAATACGAGGACCCACCTCACATCAGAGTTTCTGTCTTTAAAATTTAATTAGAATCAGCTGAGTGGCAACACGAGGCACAGATGTATGAAATATTTACTATTATATATTCTGAAGTGGATTTTTTTTTTACATATACTCATCTGTAATAGAATAGAATAGAATAGAATAGAATAGAATAATCCTTTAATTGTCCCACAAGGGGAAATTTGGTTGTATCAGCAGCAAACAAACAAACAAACAAACAAACAAACAAACAAACAAACAAACAAACAAACAAACAAACAAACAAACAAACAAACAAACAAACAAACAAACAAACAAACCCCTTACAAAGAATTCATATGATGCAGCACCACATAAAAGAAGCTGTGATAAATCCTGTGGTGACTCTAAGCCTGTGATGCATGTGCTATTTTAACATCTTAACAGCCTTTTTAGGATAATTTACTACAGAAATTTGTTGAGTCACACATTGTAATTTCTTACTGTGAAATAGGCAGCAGAAAAAAGGGAAAAAAGACTCACGTTTACTACACGTTTTTTTAATCATTAAATACAAAAAAGAATCCCTTGATTATTGTGGGGAAAGTTGGAAATTCATCATAAGTCTGAATATTTTGGAGACCTGTAAAAATTAAGGTTTGCCTTGATAGTGCTTGAGTAGCTGACAATATGTACTCATGTCCCTGCTATATGGAGCTGAAATTAAGTTCATTTACCATAGTTAGGTTATAGCTTATCATAGAGACTGGATTCAGAGGGAGACAGCAAGTCAGAAAGTTACAAAAAATCAACCAACCAGCACCCTTAATGATGACAACTACACATAGTATATAATTAATTTACTGAGAGAATTTCACATAAAACACAATAAATTCAACAGCATCAGTAGGAACGAACCTGTTGGAGTTGGCTGAAGTATTGAAGTATTCTGTGTTAAATCACACATACATTTTTTAAATTCTTATATCCTCATTTATTTTTGGTGCTAATATCTTACCTAGCAAGTGGCTTTTATAGAATGTTGAAAAGTTCATTATTATAATAGTAACAAAAATAATAAGAATAATTATTATTATTAAGCTTCACCTTTTACCTGTTTTTGAGCAGATGTACAGTAATTAAGTCATTACATTTCATCCCTTGTTCCATATTAATTACATATCTTTCTTTCTCATTAAAAACAACTGCATTACTTCACTTAATTTCTTGTACGCTTCTTTCACAGGTATTGTTCACTCTTACATTAAACCTGCATTTTTCCAATTGCCAGCAGGGGAATGACTTCTTTTGGTCTGATTGAAGTCTGATTGAACTTTACTGAGAAGTAGCCCCTTGAGTTTATGGTTTCCTCTCTTAGTTTCAATAAATTCATACAACATAAATCTCATTTTGCAAATATGGTCACTATTAGAGCTAAAGAAGAGGTTAAAGCAGAGTTTGCTTTACCATGTGATTGACAAATCAATAGCCAACAAGTGTGCAGTGTTACTTGGTTATATTTAACTTGTGCTTGTGATGTGTGGTTTAAAAATGCAATGATGGAGGAACTTGTGGGTAGCTGACTAGTCCAAAGCCCAATATTGGGTAGCAGATATAGTAGTAAGTTGGACTACTAATTCATAATTTGAATCTACAAAACCAGTTATTTGCTTTTTTCCCCCCAAGATGTTGCGACACCACCTGCAACTAGCCACAGACAACAGCATTTTTTAATATCTATGTGATATTGCATGAAGGCTGTGTCAGAGTAACCTGTAACCACTCAATAAAAGCAATATGACCATGTTTTCTACATGTGCATTGACATTAGCCTGCAGTGAAACAAGACTGCTGGCCCCAGCCAACTGGAAACTAGTAACTGAGCCCACAGAGTTCACCCGAAAGTGTTCACTGAGCTCAAAAAGAAATGGAGTCAAGGACCATTTTTCCACACAACAGGAAGTCAATTTGGAGCCAAAGGAGTTACTCAACTCCTGCTCATTAAAAAGAATAGAAGTTTAAGGCAGTGTTGGCTTTGCTTTTTAACCCTAGAAATTTTGTCAACCTTATAAATTAGACCGTTCCTGTTTTTGAAAAATCTTTTTCATCCCCAGTTCTTGAAGAGTTGGGTATTGTGTAAAATGTAAATAAAAACAGAATGCAGTACTTTACAAACCCCTCAAAGCAATATAAAACATGAGAACACTGAGAGATGTTACTATTTTATAAAAAATAATATCTATTTCTGAAAAAGATGGTAAAATGTGTAAAATTGTCCTGTCCCAACACATGTCGATGCCAAGTTTGATTTACCCCATAAGTCTAGACTTCAATGGCAAAAGTAGCTCTTTGTAATGTTCGCGCAGAAGATTTGACTTTAAGTTTTTTGCTTGAAAAATAAGAATAAGAAAATAAGAAAGGAAGAGCTGATGAAGAATAAATGGACTAACTGAGAAATCTTGTCGAGGAAAATTCATGGTAAGTTCTTACTACAGTTAAAATAGGTTTTATTATGTTAAGATGGTTTTGCAACCTGGATTTGATGTTTATGATGGCTTGTTGATGTAAAATAATAGTTTTTTATATACTGTAAGAGTATTTAATACAATAAGAGCTGGATGCCAGCTGTAGCCAACTTTTGGAGGAATAATACCTGTGGTTTTGCAACTTTTTCTTCTTTCTACTCATGAAAAACTGTATCAGCTTTTCTCCTGTTAAAAATCCAGTTCACATTTGCTTGAAGGGAGAACTTATGCCTTCATCTTCATTTCAGGTCAGAATAAACTTAGCAGTTACTTTTTCTAACAGACTCCTCTAGTAACCCGAACTTAGCTGTTACTGCATTTAATTTCTTTTTATTACAAAGAATTATTAGTTTGCAAATATGTTTCATAGGACCACATAGGGAAAAATTTGAATCCGATAACAAGAACTTGAGCCTAAATCCTCATGTTTTTATTGATAATCGAAATAATGCAATGGTAGTTATTTTTATACAACGAGCAAAAAGAAAGTGCTGATGAAATATTTGGTACACAGAGTTTTCAAAAAAATGCAAACCAACAGAGTCTAAAAATGTTATTAAAATTTGCTCACAGAATACAGTGATAAACTCTGATACTTTTGGCTGCGTAGATTTTGTCACAGATTTACATCGGATTCCCTTTCTGATGCAACCCTCCCATTTTTCCAGCTTGGGACCTCGTGAAAGTAGATTTCACATCCATCCATCGCTTATCTGGATTGTGAGGGTAACAGCCAAAGCAGAGATGCCTAGAGAGAACTCCCTCTGGCCAGCCACCGCTCCAGGGTGTCCTGAGTTTGCACAGGCCTCCTGCTTGTAGAATAGGCTTAAAACACCTGACCTGGGAGGTATACTAATTAATCCGGTAAATAGTTCCTTTTGTCTAGACTGTGCTTGGAGTCCCACCCAAATGACTGAACTCTTCCCCTTAAGGGAGCCCAGCCACTCTTCAGAGAAAGTTAATTTCCAGGAGCTCATTCTTTAAGTTACTTTCCAAGATGCTCATGAGCATCAGTGAGGATAGGATGTCAGAACTATAAGTATTACTGAAATTATGAGTAGTGTTATTTAAACGTAAACGTTTAGAGCCAGAAGACATCACCACTACACTGTACCAACCAACTAGCAATTCCAGCCATCCATCCATTCTTCTTCTGCTTATCCTTATCAGGGTCATGGGGTGATGGAACCCATCTCAGCTAGAGTGAGAGGGGGGTGGACAAGATGTCAATCTGACCCAGGCCTAACACACAGAGACAGACAACTATTCACACTCACATTTACACCTATAGGAAATTTCACCAATTAACCTAACCCCACTAACTGCATGTCTTTGGACTCTGGGAGGAAGCCAGAGCATCTGGAAAGAACCCAAGCAAACATGGGGAGAACATGCAGGGTACAGAGGACAGGTAGGCAAATGTGTTTTCAAACCAACAATGTAGCTGATTTGCCTTGAATACATCAGATTTTGTTCCAGAGTCAACACAGCAGCTCACTTGGTTTGGAGGTTAAACTTCAGACTGCCGACTCACCTGTATGGAGACAATAAATAGCTGATTGTTATTTAAATGGCAGTGGCCTTCTACTTGTTTTTTCAGAATTGTGCACACTCTTTTCAGCTTTATGCTTTTAACTCTTTCCTGAATAAAGATGACATTTGACAACCTCCTTGTACCCTTAGTTACAAGTTTTGACCCCTCAATAAAGACATGGTTTGACAACCATTAGAATAGGCAGAGACCACGCTCACTAAAGTCTGATGCACAGCCAGTCATTTTGTTCTATAAGCAGGCCTGAAATATGACAGGAAGTGCTCTGTTGAGAAAAGCGCTTTAGCAGTTACTCCTCGTAGTTTTTCAAGGGGTAAAGAGTTAAAAAGAGAGACCCATCTGTTTTAAATAAAGGGCATCAAAGTAAATGTGATAACACTGGTATTGGCATTCCATGATTAAAACCATGTGGCCTTTTACAAAATCAATACTTCCCAGGCTCCGTTTCTCTTAATTCATGTCCGGTTTAATTCTTGATCCTTGACTCTAAGTGAGAAGTATTTCCAGTTAGAAGAATTCATAATTAAATCTACCAGAAGATAAAGTAGGTCAGCTGTAAGATGGGTTAGTGGGTGGGGGAAGGAAATCTGTTCCACTTCAAGATAATGGAAGTAATTTACAGCATTTTCTAACTGGAAATGACTGGAATAACCTAAAAAAAAAGACACAAAAGAATCTGCACATGTAGTTGTCTGTGTCTATCCACTGGAAAGGCACAGAGTGCTACAGCGTGTGGTGCCAAAGCAGGAAGCCAAAGCTATTTTTTAAAATATAAATACACTTGATCTCCTTCAATGCCACTGCTAACCCCATTGAGGCAGAGAGGCAGCACAGCTCCAATGTTAAAAGAGGCTAATTACTCCCAGTATCTCCCACACTCCAGGGAGGCGAGGTCATGCAGAGGACAGGCATGTGAAACATTCCTACAGCCTGCTGCTGCTAGACCTCCCTCCCACCTCAGTCTTCCCCTGTCCTCCTTTCTTTATCCATCCTCCCCCGCGCCGCTTCTTCTCTCTTTCCTATGTCCCACTTAGCATCACTTACATTTTTTCTTACTGTCCATCTTCGCAATATTCATTTGTTTTCATTTGCATGTATTAAGCCATCCATCATTGATTATTGTGGCATAGGGCCAAGATACAATGATCTATTCACATTAAGTTAGCAGGCTATGACTCTATAGGCATTTATAATTATGCCATGTAACAACTGTGTTGAGAATATTAGCATCTGATGTAAAGCAAGTTTAATGTTAACCATTTTAGTTTAACATGTAAGCATGGTAAGATTTGCTACACATCAATAAACACACAGTAGAGCTGAATCTGACAGCAATACAGATATTTAGCCATAAATCAGGGCACTTGATACATTTTTGCCAGATGATGGTGCTCTAAGACAAGCTGGGTATTGACCACATATATCTTAATATCTTAATACTACACACTGTATCTTAATGTGTGGATAGCACTACTCATAGAATACTGTCTGCTCCAAATGTGCCAAATACCTAAACCAGTGGTGCCAAACTCATTTTAGCTCACAGTGAAACTATAAATACTGCCCTGCTAAAAAGTCACCATCAGGGTTTTAACGAGGCAAACAGTAAAGAGCTCTAGATTGGATAATTACTGTAGTGGCTGGCAACAGGTTATTTAACCAACTTCTCTTAAACAACCACACCTGAAGACAGATCCTGTAGTCATGGATATGATATCATTCTGTTTCAAAAGGGACAAATTATTGACTTGCATCAAGGAAGGAGGACAACTAAGGAAATTCTATCCAGTGCATTATTAAAGCATTTAAGGATAGTATAGTGAATCCATCTTTTTAAATTGTTTTTTTGTTTTTTTTTTAATGATTGTGAATAGAGCTCACTTTAAGGTCTGGTGAAATGAAATTTTGTGCAAAATGAGAAGTGCAACTCATGCATATGTTAAATAGAAAAGACAAAAGAGCCTTTCCATATGGACAATATGAAGGGATCTGAAGTAATTTGGATTTAATAGCTATATAGTCCGAAGATAACAGTAGCAGTGAGGCTAATCTGGGGGAAAAAGGCTTTGGTTTACTAGTAAGCATACATGTTAGACTCATGAGGAATAGAAAATGTTAATGTGTTCTAATGAGTCCAGATTTACCCCGTTCCAGACTGATGGGTAAAATGTTCAAAACAGAAACTGATGGTGAGATTTCCAGATTGAGTGAACAGAATTAATTTACATTATAATTTACACATAGAAATGCACAAAACTTCAACACATTTTTTTTTTACCACTAAACAACAGTTTTGTTTTACCTCTGCAAGAATTAACAACTTTTATACCTTTAAAACGTATTTTTCCTTTACTGTCGTTTTGCGAAATATATTGCTCCACCAGCGCCCAGGCCGTTATATTTCTTTCCAAAGAACATTGTCACAACAGTCATGAAAGTTTTTATATTTTAGATCCCCATAAATGGGCAGGTCTTTTTATTTGAATCTTATCCATGAATGACAATTGCAGTCAGCATACTGGATCGGTAGGAGTGGTACATAAATGTATCTCCAAGTTATTGTACAGTACACCACTTGAGTGAATGTACTCAAAAATTCTGACAGCACATGTAGCCGTTCAAGGAGGTGTTGTATTCAGTATTGTGCCTTTTTGCAGCTTGGAATGCTTTCCCACAAAGTTAATAAAACCCATTTTGTGCGTTTATGAGTCTCCAGCATTTAGTTCAGGATATTGCACCAAATGGCAAGTGGGCCCTAAATGACCAACAGTCAAACAGATCCTCAGCATTCCTTTTTGCATCTTTACAACCAGTTGTAAACCCTCACTAAAAACTTAACACCACGGAGGGGTAATTTATTAGTGCAATATATATCTTTTTACTGTCGCACTAGATGACAGAGGCAAAGTCCTCTTTGAAGTTATATTTGACTTTCTACAAGGTTTTACTTGGTAAATACAAAACTATTCTCACTGCTTGATCTGTGATTTCTATGATTTTTATAATATGAAACATCTGTGCAATGTCTCTTCTTGTATATGGAGTATTTTTCACCTTCACTGGACAGTGCAGTATACAAGAAGAAGGAGGAAATAGAAGAAAAAGAGAGAGCAGGAGAGACACACAGACTTGAAGGCAGCCATGTGGCATAAGGTCACCTGCTCAAAAAAAAAAAAGGTCACCTGCTCAGCCAGTGAGCTAAACTGACTCAACATGAAGGAGCATGCTTTAACCCAAACTGCAAACCTTTCTCAGCCATAACCAAGTTGTGTTTATTGACTAAACCTAACCAACGAGTGCAAGTAAAAAGGAAGAGGAGGAAATGTCACATTGGGCACCCATAATTCAATTACATTTTTCAGTTCCAATCACAACCACAGTTGCCTCAAGGAACTTTGTATTGTAAGGTAAAGACAATATTGAAGAGAAAACCACAACAATCACATGACCTCCTAATAGCAACCACTTCCAGTGGGAATGAAAAACTCACTTTTAAAAGGAAGAAATCTCCAGCAGGCTTTGAAGAGTGATGCTCAGCCCAGGAGTACATGGTCCAATTTAATTTGCATTCATATCTTTTTTCTTTTCTTTTGAACAAAAAAAATGTAATGCTGCAGTTGTCATGATCCTGAGTCCATGACTCAGTGATTTTGTGTTTGGTGTATTTATTGTTATTATTTTCATTATTATTTGTGTTTTGGGATTTTAGATACTGGGTTTCTGGGTTTGTGCTCACTCTGTTGGTCCCTTGTGTTAGTGTTCCCCTGGCTCGTCAGGTTAATCAGGTCCAGCTGTGTCTCCCACCTGTGTGTGAATTCCCAGTATCCCTCTGTGTATTTATAGTGTGTGTTTGCCTCTGTTCCTCGTTGTGTCGCCTGTGTTCATCCTCTGTGTTACCTTGCGTACTCTGCATTACTCTGTGAATCTGCGTGCTCTCCCTGCTGTCCTCCCTTCATGTTCAGTAGTGATGGCCAAATGAAGCTTTCCGAAGCACTGAAGCTTGTATTGAAAAACGGTTCATTACTCGAAGCTTTTCAACACAGTCCTCTCCGGTGACATCTGGTGGTGAAAATTTTGAAGAGCAGCTTGAATCTGCAAAATAAAACGGACTGCTCAATTATCAGTGCTCACTCAAGAGTGGAGTTCTCTCTGATATTGGGCCACCGTTCCGTTGCTTTGAACATGTAATTGGTTTTGTTTTCTCGATTGGGGGGCTGAAAAAAATGTAATGCGTATTTGCGTAATACATTTTGATCAATAAACTTTCCCTATTTAAACATGCACTATGGTGGCCTTTCTTTGCTCATAACTCCTTGATGTTGGTAAATACAATAAGTGAGCAATATATATAATATACATATGATAATGCACAGCACATTATGGAGTATGCCCCTGCTGTGAAGTCCTGCCTCCATCTACTTGTCGTTTAATCACTGGACAGCTGGACAGGTTCATACAAAATATTAGATGAGGCCAATTGTCCTATACATATTTTTGACCTAGGGGTGGGATTGATTGTGAACTGGAAAGGGAAAATGCTTAGGAAGCTGAGTACGGCTGCATCGTCACTGATTTGTAGAATCATTTTGATTCGATACAGGATCCGATTCAATTTGATTGGAATCTGGAAAGTTTTGCCTCAGTCAGAAATATTACAAGTCTGATCATTTAACAGTATATATCCATAATTTCGTATCTATTAAAAGAAAGCTGACACATGTGAGACTTAATTAGAGATGTAAACAGAGAGTTATGAAACCTGCAGCTGCAGAAGCCAGCGAAAAAAAAAGAGGCAAACACAGCGCGGACCCGCCGACACATCAAAATCTGACTCTGACGCGTCGGGTCCGCGCTCTGTGTTCACGTTTGTATGCAGAATCCGTAAACCTGCTCCCAGTTACTGTTTTAGCTGCATGGTGTTTGACGACATGTTGTGAGGTTTAACCTGAGATGCTGGCGTTTCAGGCATAATAACGTTAATTTACAAATCGACACGGGATTTTAATGAATCAATATCACTTTATTCAATTTAGCATGGATTGTAATCAGAAAAGCGATAATCAAAACCCACCCCTAATCAAGAACTTGCAAAGTAAAAACATGATCTATGTCAGGTAGCCCTTTTGTTATTTACATTTAAAAAGAGGATTAGTGTTACTGTGCGCTGGCTGAGTCTGTTTCTTTTCTTAGAAATAGTTTCTCCTGCCCTGGAGAAAATCCACTTGCATGGAACAGAAGAGGCTGTGGAGTGCAGGAACTACACTGCAAGCTGGTAGATATGCAGGTATTCCTGGGTCCTGCAGACTATCACCTAAAAACAATAAACAAAATGATTTTCTAAACTGTAGCAATGTAATGTACGTATAGTGTCAAATACATTTTTGTAGTCTTCATTAGCTTTAATTCACATGGAAGTGTTCCTAAAGTCATATGCTGTAATGATATTTCCATTATGAAAACATGATTTTGGACATTTCAAGTTTTTCACTTCGGCAGATAAAATGAATTGAGCAAAATCAACTCAAAATATTCCCACACGCCAGAACGTCCTCTCTTCCTCGCTGGCTCCATATCTGTCAGTGGAATGATCACCTCGTCGCTATCTGTCACCATCAACACACTCCACGAATCCCGTGGATGATTCACTTCCTTATATCTGTTTGAATCAGGTACCGAAGCAGTTACGTGCGTAATGAAGCTTCGGACGTCACTGGTCACGTGACTTTTGCCAAACGAAGCAAGCCTCGACACAGTGCTTCTGAACCAGTGTGTTGTTTTTTTCGACACACGCTCCGGAGCGTCAGCTTCAAGCGGGCCATCACTAATGTTCAGGTTTGCTACTCTTTGGTTTAGTTTCTCCCAGTTTAGTCCATCCGTAGTTCCGTTTTGCCATCCTCACTTTATGTTTGGTATTCTTAATAAACCACCCTCACATCTGAATAAGTGCTGCATTTGAGTCCTCCTTCCACACATCACACGGCTGCTGCCCCAGTCGTGCCAGCAGTTAAAGGAGAGATGAAAAACAGTACTGTCTGTTTTGTACATGTTATTAACCGTAGTAAACCGAATTCAGTCGTTGAAAGCAAGCATTTTAAAAGCTGTTTAAAGTAATTTTTAAAAGTTATGTAATAGAAGGAAGACTGCTGTACTCATAAATATACATAGACTGCTGTATAGTTATGTATTCCAATGACTTGACAAATAGATGGATAGATAAAACGTCATTAATCCCTCAGTTTGGTTCTTCCGGCAAATTCAGTAAATTTTCAGAAGCTTAGCATTAATCCATTACAGTTTTTTCTGAATGCTTCGACCCTAACTGTGATTCCTGTAGCACAATTCCTAAAACTATTCAGACATATAGCAAAACCACTCACTGAGTTTGCAAAACTAAAAGCACAAAAACTGCTTTGCACTCAGTTTGCAATTTTGTAACACACACTTTGCAAAACTGTAGGCACAATTCACTGCACAACACTCAATTACCAAATTTCCAACACACTCCTAGCAAAAGTATACACATGTATGGCTATCATTAACACTAATTTGCCAACTGTCTGGCACACTTTCACATGTGAAAACTTTCTTAGATAATTAGTTCACTTTGCAATCAGCCTAAGAACTATAATACAGGTAAGCTGTGTGTGCGGAGTACAATGGAGGGAGCAGAAAGAGTGAGAAGTAGAGGAGGCCGAGGAAGAGGACATGGAGGTGAAGAAGTAGGATGAAGAGGACGACAAGGACAAGGAGGAGCAAGAGGAAGACGAGGAGGGGGGAGAGGAAGATGAGGAGGGGGAGAGGAAGGGTAAGAAGAGTAAGAAATAGAATTGCTGATGACATCAGAGCTACAATAGTGGACCATGTAATCAACCGTGGAATGACCCTGAGGGTAGCTGGCCAACGGGTCTCAGGAGAGTTTTCTCCAAGCATGACATCCCGGTGTATTTCAGACCCAGCAACACGCTCAGACACAAACTGGTTTACCCGAAAGACAAAACACAAACTTAACAATGTGGTGTATGCTGTACAGTGCAGCGAGGAATGCTCAGACCTCTACATTGGAGAGACCAAACAGCCACTTCACAAGCGCATGGCACAACATAGAAGAGCCACCTCCACAGGACAAGACTCAGCAGTCCATCTGCATCTAAAGGTCAAAGGTCACTCTTTCGAGGATGCCAACGTTCACCTGTTGGACAGAGAGGACAGATGGTTTGAAAGAGTGAAAGAAGCAAGAGTGAAAGAAGAAGAAGTAATTCCACATGGCTTGTTGCTGTTTATTGATAAACCAAGAGATGTCACGTGGTTTTATTTATAAACAAATAAAACCTTTGAAAAAAATTTTAGGAGAATTTGTTTATCAGTCACAAGGCACACAGTTTTAAAGACAGGCTAAAAACATATGCAGGTACTACCATCAAGTTTTTTACTTAGTAAATCACTGTATTAATAAAGTATCCATGTGTCATTTACATGACCTTTATCTACTAAATATATATTACAACAGAATTTCTTAACACAAACCATGTGTAAAATTTTGTCAAACATAATTATTCTTACCAAACTAGGGTGACCAGATTTGTTTGGCTCTGGTCACCTTAGAGATAATGTGACAGGTTCCTCATTTGAAAAATAAGGCTGGAAGTAAGTGAGGTAAGTGACGGAAGTGATGTTGTAGGTGACGTCAGACGCCGGAGATTTTGGCGGAGAAAAAGCAAATGGTAGCATAGAGTTTAACAAAGGTTTTCCAAGCTTCAGTATTACCAAATATACTAATCAATTGTCATATAACTAACAACATCTGTTTTATCATCTCTAACACCCTGGAGGACAACGGGGAGAGTTTAGACGCTCTCCAAGATTACATCGACCGCTGTTTTCAAGATTTAGTAATGCATAAGGCCCAGAGTGCATCTTCCCCGGCCAAAATCGAGACGCCGTCATCGAAGAGAAGTCGCCAGGCAGACTCCCCCGGTACAACATCGCCTGCCGGCAAAGACATCGCAGAAATCCTGGAGTCAATCGACAAGCGATTGTCCAGTTTCGATGCGAGGCTGTCCCTGGTGGAGATTTTACACCGGGAATTTAAATCTCTGAGAGAATCCCTGGAATTCAGCCAGCGGCAGGTGGAAACGCTTGCCGCTGAAAATGCCACGCTACGGGAGTCGGTTAAATCTCTCACCGATAACGTGACCCAGCTAAACATTGAAAATAAAAAAATAAAAGAGTCCGTTATCGATCTACAAGCCCGTAGCATGAGAGATAATCTTGTGTTTTCTGGTATTCCAGAAACTGCCGGAGAGGACGCAGAGGCAACGGTGAAAAACTTCATTAAAATCCACCTGAAGCTGCCGGAGGACACCGTAAAGAACATCGACTTCGATAGAGTACATCGCTTGGGGGGCGCGCGGTCGCGGACCGGGAGACCACGGCCTATTGTGGCCAAATTCAGTCAATTCAAACAGAAGGAACAGGTGAAGAGTCGCGGCAGAGAGCTGAAAGGAACGGACTTCAGCGTGAACGACCAGTTCCCCAAAGAGATCCTGGAACGACGCAAGGTCCTGTTCCCAGTTCGACGTAGCTTTATCCAGAAAGGCTCCCGTGCTGTCATCGCTGTGGACCGGCTCTACGTGGACGGACAGCTGTACCGCGACCCCGGCACCACACCGTGGTTATACTGACTGCACTCCAGATAAGAACCCGCTACACTCTTTTCTTATTCATTCACACTTTCTCCTTTAAAATGTGTTTAACCTAGTAATATCAGTAGGATG
Organism: Aulonocara stuartgranti; assembly: GCF_965226115.1. Lineage (NCBI taxonomy): Eukaryota > Metazoa > Chordata > Actinopteri > Cichliformes > Cichlidae > Aulonocara > Aulonocara stuartgranti. The sequence goes on along the minus strand of NC_138947.1, from coordinate 5,860,916 downwards.
TCATAGCAGATATAACACCGTCACCCTCCGTCATTGCTTTAATTGGAATGTTTCCGTTTCGTTTCCTTTTTTTGTTGTTGCTCACAGTTCATGTGGTTTCTTTCTTTCTCTTGTCTTTCACTGCTGTGGTCACCTACTTCCCCACTCACCTACAAACAACACCCTCTATTTCTCCATATTTTCACAACACGATCACGCAAACACATCAGCTCAACGGCAGCACATTCACAACAGCCTCACAGCACGCACAGACTTGCAGGACACATAAGCAAGCCACGCTTGTTCATATTAGTGAATATTCACACACATAGTCAGACTTATGGAGTCTCTCACCACACTTCTTTTTCTCTTTCTATTTACAAACAAGGGATGTTTCCATATTCTCTCCACCTGTCTAAACGAAACACCCAGCATACATCATTAAACATACACGCACAATTAAGGGCATGCTGAGGTTTGTCACATGGAATGTAAATGGAGCTGGCACCAGAGGAAAGAGGTTAAAAATATTTAACCAGCTTAAAAAACTACAGGCAGATGTTGTTTTATTACAAGAAACTCACAAACCTGTCACAGGTTTAAATGAACTTAAAACACCTGAGTTTCCTAACGTGTTTGCAGCCGGTTATAATTCTAGACAACGGGGAGTAGCAATTTTAATACATAAAAATGTTAATTTTACAGTACTCGATACAGTTATAGATCCAGAGGGTAGATTTCTAATTATTAAACTATCAATATTGAACAAAAAACTATGTATTGTTAGTATATATGGTCCAAATGTTGATGAACCCTCATTCTTCCACGGTTTTTTTAGTGCACTCTCTGAACACCTTGATTGCACACTCATTCTTGGCGGTGACCTCAACCTTGGACTAAATGAAGAAATGGATAGGCTCAACACAACAGGAACTCAGCGTAATTGGCAGTCCACAAATATAATCAAACAGTATATGAACGACTTTGGTCTTTGCGATGCATGGCGCTCTCTTCACCCCACCAGTAAGGAATATACTTTTTTCTCGCATGTTCATCACTCTTACTCTCGTCTGGATTATTTTTTGGTCAGCAGCTCACTGCTGTGTGACATTTCAGACACTGAGATTCATCCTATAGCTGTCAGCGATCATGCTCCTGTATCTTTAACACTAATGCACAAGAATAATACTACGCCAAGTAAAAACTGGAGATTTAATATATCACTACTTAAAGATGAAGACTTTATTAAATACTTTAAAAAGGAATGGACTTCATATTTAGACTTTAATGACACTCCCGGAATATCTGCTTCTGTTCTATGGGAAGCAGGGAAAGCTGTGATGAGAGGTAAAATAATTTCTTTCTCATCACACAAAAAGAAAGAAGAAAACAAAAATATTCAGGAATTAGAAAAAAACATCAAATCACTAGAAGAAGCCTACGCGTCCCACCAAGATCAGGAAACATTGAACAAAATATGCAAAACAAAACTAGAATTAAATGAAACTATTAATAAAAAAACACAATTCCTTATACAAAGACTTCGCTTGCAGAATTTTGAACACAGTAACAAATCAGGTCGATTTCTAGCTAACCAGCTAAAAATAAATAAAGAAAAAACAACTATATGTGCTGCTAAAGATTTATCGGGGAACACAATATATGATCCTGGAAGAATAAACAACATTTTTAGGGATTTCTATGAAACTTTATACTCACCACAAATAAACCCATCTAAAAATGAAATTGATCTGTTTCTTGACAACGTAACTCTTCCAAAATTACTAGACAGTCAAGCAATGGAATTGGATTCGCCACTGACGCCAAGTGAACTCCAGGAAGCCCTGATAAGTATGCCCAATAATAAGGCTCCAGGTCCAGACGGCTTCCCTGCAGAATTCTACAAAGAATTCTGGACAATTTTGGCACCAGTATTCCACAGCATGTTGCAGGAAATCGAGGAAAAGGGCAGACTACCACCAAATATGAATTCTGCCAACATTAGTCTCCTGCTAAAACCAGGCAAAGACCCTTTATTTCCCTCAAGCTATCGTCCAATTTCTCTTTTAAATGTAGACCTTAAAATAATCTGCAAAGCTCTCTCAAAGAGATTAGAGAAAATGACCCCCCTCTTAATTCATCCTGACCAAACTGGTTTCATAAAAGGTCGGCACTCCTCAACAAACACTCGTAGATTACTTAATTTAATAGACTACTCATACGATAAAAACATCGAAGCCATAATATTATCTCTAGATGCAGAAAAAGCATTTGACAGAGTTAATTGGAAATTTTTATTCGCAACTTTACACAAATTTGGTTTTGGAAACTCTTTCATAAACTGGATAAGAATATTATACAATTCCCCAACGGCTCGTATCAGAACAAATGACCAGACATCCTCCAGCTTCTGTCTCCTGAGGGGCACCAGACAGGGATGCCCACTCTCCCCCTCACTTTTTGCAATTTTTATCGAACCTCTAGCAGCAGCATTTAGACAGGCTACAACAATTAAGGGCATAAAATGTAAGAACATAGAACATAAAATCAGTCTCTATGCGGATGATGTGTTGCTTTTTCTGCAAAACACACAAACCAACCTCTCTGAGGTAATTACTTTAATAAACTGGTTTTCAAGAGTTTCAGATTATTCAATTAACTGGCCAAAATCTACAGTTCTCCCCATTAACTGCTCCTTCCATAATTCTTCCTCTGCCCCACTGCAATCCGGAAATATTAAATATTTAGGTATTAATATCTCTCCTAAGCTTTCAGACTTAACTAAACTAAACCACATCCCACTTCTAAAGAAAGTAGAAGGCGATCTGACTAGATGGAAATCTTTACCCATATCACTCATGGGAAGGGTCGCCACTATAAAAATGATGATCTTGCCAAAAATAAATTACTTATTTTTGATGATCCCTAACAAACCATCACAAGATTGGTTCAGATCTCTGGATTCATATATTTCCAAATTCCTTTGGAAAGATAAACCCCCGCGTATTAGCTTAAAAACGCTACAAAGAACCAAGGATAGAGGAGGATTAGATCTGCCTAATTTTCACCAATACTTCTTAGCCAACAGGCTTCAGTTCATCTCAGAATGGTTAAAACATACCTTCTTAGTTGAGCCCTGGCTAGATGTTGAACAGGCACTATGCAAGGATCTAGAGATTTCAGACCTACCATTTATTAGCTCAAACATCAAAAGACATGAATGCTTTAAAAGTATCAACATCAGCTTTTCTCTAACAGCATGGTGGGAGTTTCTAAAAATAACGGAGTCTTCATTAATCCCATGCAAACGTACACCTATCTGGAATAACCCTGACATATTACAAAACAATAATATGATTAATTTCCCAGAATGGAGTTGTAAAGGAATTAAATACTTAGAACATATATTAGAGGGAACAGAATTTATTCCATTTGACAGACTAGTTGAACAATATGGGATCAACAAGACAAGGTTTTTAGAATATCAACAAATTAAATCCATAGTAAAAAAGAAATTTAACCTCAGTCAAGTTGAATTACAAACACCACTAAGTGCGGCACATTTTCTTACTCTTAAATCCCCCAAATTATTATCTAAAATATACAGAACACTTTCTAAATTAGATGAATCAATATCCCTTCCTACTGCAAAGTGGGAAGCAGATTTATCAGTCAACCTAGACCAAAACTTCTGGTCTCAGATTTGCTTAAAAACTTTTAAATTAATTAAAAATCCCAGTCTGCAATTAATACAATACAAAATACTTCATAGAGTGCACTATACAGGTCATCGGATGTTCAAGATGGGCTTTACATCTTCCAACAACTGCTCACACTGTCAAGGCAATACACCAGACAATTACATCCACGCTCTTTGGTTCTGTCCACCAGTGCAAAAGTTTTGGCGCGAGATATGTGAAGACTTATCAAAATGTCTGAAATGTAACATTCCAACCTCCCCCTTAGTGTGTTTGTTGGGCAGCTTAGATAATGTCACTTCAGAAAAGAATATAGCCCATATGATCTTCACTGCCCTATGCATAGCCAAGAAAACAGTCCTCATGAACTGGAAAAATAAAAATAATCTTAATTCTAACCAATATAGAAATTATCTATTAGATTACATTAGTCTTGACACAGCCTCTGCCACCACATTAGATCAATTGCTCTGGGCCCCTTTTATCAGCTCCATCACCTAGTGGGGGTGGGGGGTCATAGTTTGGTCCCGCCTTCACTGTTGTGATTGGTGAGGGGGTAGGGACAGGCTTAGGGCGTCGGGGGGTTCCCCGGAGGCATCTTCCTTGGGGGGCTCAACCCGGGGTAGCGGTCACGTCCGGTTGAGGGCTCTGTTGGCTCTCAGGTGACTGTTTCCTCGCGGCTGCGTGCAGCGGGGCTAGGGGAGGGTCTGTGCTGACGGACGCGGGTTACTGACCTGGCAACCTGGCTGCCCCTGGGTGGGTCCGGGATGGGCGTGAGGTTCTGGGGGCGCTCCGTCTCTGGGCTGGGGCCCGGGCCGGGCCTCGGGGGCTCGGGTCCTGGTTGGTGTGTTGCCGGGGTTGTGGGCGGGTGGGTGCATGGGGGCCCGGCCCTGGAGCAGGGTGCCGCCGGTGCATCGAGCCGCCTGGGGGGCTCTTCAACTGGTGGGGGGGATGGTCACATCTTGCAGGAGCTTTCTTCTCTCAGGAACTCTCTGCAGGAGGGGGAGATACAGGAGAGGTGGAGGAAGATCTCAGCCTGGGCGTTTACCGTCTTATGTAGTCTGGAAGATGTGTGGTTGGTGGGGTGGGTGCAGTTTTCTCTGTGGTGGGGTTGGGTGGACTGTCCAGGGCTCTGTGGAGCCGGGGGGGCGCTACTGCACTGGGCCCCGGTCTGATGGGCCTGGGCCCCCCTTCCCTGGCGGGTCGCGGAGGGTGGGAGTGCCTACTGGGGTCAGCGGGGGAGCTGGCCCCAGGGAGGGGTTACCTGCCCCTCCCTTCCTTCCCTCCCCATCTCCAGCTGCCTCCCTCTTCCCGCTCCTCCACAACCACCCACACATGCAGGGCCTTGGAGTGGGGGTATGTCACCAGGGTGCAGAGGAGGCTACCCCCCCCCCCCCCCTGTCCCCTTCTGGCTGCCTCTGCCTCAATTTTATCCCACAACTTAGACATTCACATTATTCACACTCTCATTACACATACATATAGGATCTTGGGGATGGGCACAATCACGGAGTCCAAATCACCATCAGGGTGTATACCTCACCCCTGACGTCGTTGCCCACCTCTCAATTTTAAATACACTTAGTCATTGAGGGTTAGCAGGAGGGACTATGCGCTTACCTGCTGCTCCTTGGCAGGTAGCTCCATGCCCTCCTGGGTTTTAATTGCACCTTAGAACACATATGCATCAACACTACAATGAGCGGGTGGAGGGAGGTTTGGAGTCTTCTCCCACCTCCATTCTCTGCGGCCTGCTGGAGCGGGAGGGCTAGTAGGAGGAGTTGGCCGTCCGACTGCGGTCTGGGGTGTGGGGCCTCCCTGCTGCTGCGGAGTCGGGGTGGTCTGCCTCTCCCCACCGCAGGGAAAAGGGTAACACCACCTGGGTCTGGGTGCAATTCCCCCCTCCAGGGGCAAGGGTACCTAGACCCGGTTTGTAGAGTACGCTTGGGGAGTGTGATTGTGTGTACAGCGTCTCTTTATGTCTGTCTCCATGTTGGTTGAGTGTGGAGTGAGTGCATATGAGAGCATGAGGGTGGGAATGGATGTTTGTGTCTGTGTGTGCCTGTATGTCTGTGTCTATATGTCAGGTTGGGTATCAGACGCCACCTCTCTGGGGACACCTCAGGCCCTCCAAGGTTTGGAGGCCTATCTCCACCCACCACCACTTCCCCTGCCGGTGGCGGACTCCCTCAGGTGTCGGTGTGTTGGTGGTTCTTTGTGTCTGGGGGTGGGCGTCCGGGTACACACCGGCTCACTCCTTGGCGGCCGCTTGTCGGGGCCTGGGGCTCGCTCGGGCCCCTTTGGGGGTGGGGTGCCCCCGGCCTCTCGGCCTAGGGCTCGGTCACTCAGGCGCAGCTGGGGGCCGGCGGAGCTCACGGGCGCGTCACTGCAACTCCCCCTGACTTCTGCTCCGCGGCTGCTGGGCGAGCCCTCATCTGGGACTCTCCTCAGCTCTTACTGGGACAGTGGCGCGGCTGCCCCTCTGTTGGTCTTCCATGGTCTCTTGTGTTCTGGGGGCCTCTGGATGTCTGGAGTTTTGATCTCCTCATACCCGCTTCACACCCTGGAGGACGGGGCTGTGGCCCCCCCACACTCCCTAGCAGATCATTACATGGAGAAACCTTTGGAATGCAAGCATGCTGATCCACACAGGTATGCACACATGGGTATTCACAGACGCGGACTAAAGCTTTCTTGGCTGCTGCCTCAAAGCACACTGTGCGCTGTCTATCTTGCGTGCTGCACAATATCGTTTATTACTTAGTAAATACTGATATCTATGACTAGCTAGTTTATTGTGATGGTGCTTTGTTTTCTCTATTATTATGTTGCTCTTTGTTGTTTGCTGTCTCCTCTGTTTGTTTTTGTTTGTTTGTTTGTTTGTTTTTTTTCTCCATACAGGTGACCCAGGAGTTGTTTTTTTTTTGTCTCTCTTCCCCCCCCTTCTCACCGTCTCTTCTCCCCTTTGGTTTTCTTTCTTTCTCTCCCCCTCTCTCTCTCATTCATTCCCCCTGTCCTATTTATTAAAAAAAAAAAAAAAAAAAAAAAAAAATGACAAAGGATGAACTGAAGCTCTGCCATCACGTAATGTCGCATACTGCTGTTTCTGATGTCATTTAAAAAAAAAAAAAAAAAAAAGTTGTATTGATTAACTCATTTAGTCATAGTTGTCTTTGTCAAGGGAATGTTGTACAAGTCATTTGTGTCATGTTGACTGTCTCCTGTTTTCTGGGCTGAATCTTCTATTGCAGCTTGATGTCAGCTGGTTCCTCACTTGCTAGTTTTGCACTTAGCTAAGAAGGAATAAAATAATTGGCATTTTCTGGCAACATTTTCTTCTGTGTTAAATTCAATATAACCTCAAATCAGAGTTTTCTTCTATTGTTCCTACTTCTAAAAAACAATGGAGAAGAGAAAACAATTACCTGTTGGAGGACCTGGGTGTTCATAGTGTGATCTGTCAAGTTAGTGTCAGTTTGAATCCTTATTTTAACCAGTTGTATGCACCACTGTATCTGAAGAATATAAAATATAAAATCACAAACAAGTCAGATGCACAGTAATTGAAACAAAAACAGAAGAAAAGCTTCTTTGGAGAAGGGAACAGTCACCTTCCTCGCAGATGAAAGCTTTCTTAAGAGCACAATCATCATCGGTCCATTGATGTTGAGAATATTCACACACACAAAAGTCGTTAAAGTCAGCATTATTTGGTTTTCTAGAACGCCAGTTTCTAAATAAGCAGTTGCTGTTATCAGACCAAGTCCACGGTTCTCTATAAAGACCAATCCACACTCCACTCGACGGTGATTTTTTTTTTTGAAAGACCTTTGTATTTTTTTTTCTTTTTTTTTTTTTTGCCTGTCCCATTTGGTTCTTTAGCCATCAGAATTGTTGTCCGAAGACCAACAAGGATACTCAATGGATTTATTTTGCCAAATGGATCATCGTGGCATTGCCGTATTGGTCCATTTGATCGACCTTTGTTTTTATTATTTATTTTATTTTATTTTCAGTTGTTACAGACGGGACAGACATGAGTGAGGGATGGGAAAGGGAGAAAGAAAGAGGAAGGAAAAGAAAAACAGAAGGGGAGAGGGACAGTGAGAAAGGGGAAAATAAATGAATAAATAAAATAAAATAAGACCTTTGTATTTTCAACAGAGCTCTCAATTGTAACCAAGTCAGTGTAGTATGCTCTGAAGTGAGCTTGTGGATCCAACCATATGCGCGCAATTGTGACATACACATAGGAGTTTGTTGTCTCTGCAAAGGACAAAAGTAAAACCAGTGCCAAATTAGTGAAGAAACTGAAACAAATGCTGATCAATTAAAAGATGGGCTTTTCAATTACACAAATACAAACATAATAACTGCACAGAAGAGGAGAGATACATGTGCGCTTGTATGTTGTGATTGACAATGTGTTGGATATGGATTAATAGGTAAGCCAGTAGGTATAATCAATACAAATAGTTCCTTATCTGTGTAACAAACAAAAGGGCTAAGAAGAAAACAGTTTTTATCAGACCATGTTCCATCAGAGTTCATAAACCCACAGTATTCAGAACTGAAAGAATTATCTGGCTCACGCCAAACTTCATAAACAGTTTTACTTGTTTGACCAGTTGCTGACCATCTCCAGGAGTTGCTATAATTTTTCAGTGTTCCCTTCCAGGCTTCGGGGCCATTTCTTAATCCGATCCATGCTGTAGTGGTTGATAAAGGAGGTCTGTTCAGTCTGTCGATGGTGGCCAGGTCTGTGTATTTCTCTCTGCAGTAATTTTGAGCATCAGTCCAATTCATTGTCAAATTGACATAGTGGAAGTACCTTATGTGGTAAGAGGCAAGGCAAGTTTATTTGTATAGCACAATTCAACAACAAGGTGATTCAAAGTGCTTTACAGAGACATTAGAAACAAAAACAAATAAAAAGCATGATTTAAAATTGATTACAGTTTTTTCTGATTGCTTAAGCACATTTTTTGTAACTATTGGCTAATTTTGCAAAACTCTTCACACAAATAAGAAAACCTGTCACCCAATCATCAAAACATTGTAGTTCTCTTGCAAAAGCAAACACAGCTAGATTACAGTTTTTTCTGATTGCTTAAGCACATTTTTTGTAACTATTGGCTAATTTTGCAAAACTCTTCACACAAATAAGAAAACCTGTCACCCAATCATCAAAACATTGTAGTTCTCTTGCAAAAGCAAACACAGCTAGATTAACTCTTCACACCTTCGTAAAAATGGTGTTTCCGTATCAAACAGTACACACAAGCCATCATCTACTAAGCACACAATGCGCCAACTGCACACTGATGGTATGAATACAAAACACATCTGGCTTTTGCTTTCTCTGTGCACAAGGTAGGCTATGTCAGTTTGAGCTCATACTTCTGTCATAGATCCATAAGCATAGAGGGATCCAAACTTCAAGTACTGGTGTTTATTCAAACAAATCAAAACAAACACAAGTGTTTATTTCCAAGTATAGGATTATTTGCAATCGCCATAATGACTATATGGGTTACTTGGTCTGCAGTGAACATGCTTCCTCTGCCCCCAGCATCTGGTCATCTAGCAATTCTGTAAAGTAACAATTTCAGTATTTTTACATCAATGGTATTGGTGTGTTTCTCATTGGCATATGGCAGTGCTACAAATCTTTGTGCGAAGTGACTGTACTAACCGATTCTCATTTCAAGACGTCCTCATGGTGCTTGCTACAGTGTAGCGGCTCGAGTTAGGCTGGACCCGTTGGCCAGCTACCCTCAGGGTCATTCCACGGTTGATTACATGGTCCACTATTGTAGCTCTGATGTCATCAGCAATTCTATTTCTTACTCTTCCTACCCTTCCTCTCCCCCCTCCTCATCTTCCTCTTGCTCCTCCTTGTCCTTGTTGTCCTCTTCATCCTACTTCTTCACCTCCACGTCCTCTTCCTCGGCCTCCTCTACTTCTCACTCTTTCTGCTCCCTCCATTGTACTCCGCACACACAGCTTACCTGTATTATAGTGCTTAGGCTGATTGCAAAGTGAACTAATTATCTAAAAAAGTTTTCACATGTGAAAGTGTGCCAGACAGTTGGCAAATTAGTGTTAATGATAGCCATACATGTGTATACTTTTGCTAGGAGTGTGTTGGAAATTTGATAATTGAGTGTTGTGCAGTGAATTGTGCCTACAGTTTTGCAAAGTGTGTGTTACAAAATTGCAAACTGAGTGCAAAGCAGTTTTTGTGCTTTTAGTTTTGCAAACTCAGTGAGTGGTTTTGCTATAAGTCTGAATAGTTTTAGAGATTGTGCTACAGGAATCACAGTTAGGGTTTAAGCATTCAGACAAAACTGTAACTCACAACTTTAAAATCTACTAAACTCTTTCAAGTAAATACTGACGTCTGCCAACTTTCACTCACTTTGGCTGCAGGGTCAAACTACAGGGAGTGCAGAATTATTAGGAAAATGTGTATTTTGTCCACATCATCCTCTTCATGCATGTTGTCTTACTCCAAGCTGTATAGGCTCGAAAGCCTACTACCAATTAAGCATATTAGGTGATGTGCATCTCTGTAATGAGAAGGGGTGTGGTCTAATGACATCAACACCCTATATCAGGTGTGCATAATTATTAGGCAACGTCCTTTCCTTTGGCAAAATGGGTCAAAAGAAGGACTTGACAGGCTCAGAAAAGTCAAAAATAGTGAGATATCTTGCAGAGGGATGCAGCAGTCTCAAAATTGCAAAGCTTCTGAAGCGTAATCATCGAACAATCAAGCGTTTCATTCAAAATAGTCAACAGGGTCGCAAGAAGCATGTGGAAAAACCAAGGCGCAAAATAACTGCCCATGAACTGAGAAAAGTCAAGCGTGCAGCTGCCAAGATGCCACCAGTTTGGCCATATTTCAGAGCTGCAACATCACTGGAGTGCCCAAAAGCACAAGGTGTGCAATACTCAGAGACATGGCCAAGGTAAGAAAGGCTGAAAGACGACCACCACTGAACAAGACACACAAGCTGAAACATCAAGACTGGGCCAAGAAATATCTCAAGACTGATTTTTCTAAGGTTTTATGGACTGATGAAATGAGAGTGAGTCTTGATGGGCCAGATGGATGGGCCCGTGGCTGGATTGGTAAAGGGCAGAGAGCTCCAGTCTGACAGAGACGCCAGCAAGGTGGAGGTGGAGTACTGGTTTGGGCTGGTATCATCAAAGATGAGCTTGTGGGGCCTTTTCGGGTTGAGGATGGAGTCGAGCTCAACTCCCAGTCCTACTGCCAGTTTCTGGAAGACACCTTCTTCAAGCAGTGGTACAGGAAGAAGTCTGCATCCTTCAAGAAAAACACGATTTTCATGCAGGACAATGCTCCATCACACGCGTCCAAGTACTCCACAGCGTGGCTGGCAAGAAAGGGTATAAAAGAAGAAAAACTAATGACATGGCCACCTTGTTCACCTGATCTGAACCACATTGAGAACCTGTGGTCCATCATCAAATGTGAGATTTACAAGGAGGGAAAACAGTACACCTCTCTGAACAGTGTCTGGGAGGCTGTGGTTGCTGCTGCACGCAATGTTGATGGTGAACAGATCAAAACACTGACAGAATCCATGGATGGCAGGCTTTTGAGTGTCCTTGCAAAGAAAGGTGGCTATATTGGTCGCTGATTTGTTTTTGTTTTGTTTTTGAATGTCAGAAATGTATATTTGTGAATGTGAAGATGTTATATTGGTTTCACTGGTAAAAATAAATAATTGAAATGGGTATATATTTGTTTTTTGTTAAGTTGCCTAATAATTATGCACAGTAATAGTCACCTGCACACACAGATATCCCCCTAAAATAGCTAAAACTAAAAACTACTTCCAAAAACATTCAGCTTTGATATTAATGAGTTTTTTGGGTTCATTGAGAACATGGTTGTTGTTCAATAATAAAATTATTCCTCAAAAATACAACTTGCCTAATAATTCTGCACTCCCTGTATTTTTACATGCTGTGAAGCCATTTTTTGGAGCATTTCAAGTTGCTATACATCAATACAACCATTATAGCCCAAATTTTAATAATATGTATGCATTAAGTGCATAGTAATTACATAAATTGCAAAAAAGTGCAATAAACTACAAAAAAATTAAATCGTTTTTGATTTTTAACATATATTTAGAGAAATTTAAGAGGCTTATCCCTCAAAACTGTAAATACAAAAAAGTTGCACAAACTAGTTTCCCACCAAAAGGAAATTTATTTTAAGTGTCTTCATAGTTTTATTTTTGAGATACACCAATTTTCATATACTACAGGAAAAACGAAAAAATATATTATAGTGCAAATTTGCAAAATAACAGCATATGCATCAAAATAAACTATTTCCAGCATTGCAATATGAGTCCTCAGCATCCCAGAAACGACACAGAAAGTCATAAAGTCAAACATAACTTTTAAAAACACAAAAATAGGCTCATAAGGCCACGATGGTTAAAAACTACATTTCCGCAAAATGACGTCACTTCCGGTTTCGGGCAGGTCATGCGGTCATGTGATAGTTCACGCTGATGGAGTAGGAAGTGTTACGAACAGCTGATCGGATCGGCAAAGCGTGTTTCTGGAATATTATATTTTTGTTGCTGCAAGTGCTTTTTAATGCAGTTTTTACAAAGCTATATATGGAAGAAAACTGTGACCTAGGACAAGCTGATGGCATAAGATGTAAGTACAACTCCTCTGGTTTCATATGCAAAAAAAATTATTGCGCTAGCTTACGTGGTTGCAGTGCTACCGGGATTTAAAAATAGTTACGCAAAATGGAGCGTGTCCACTCTGACCGGTTTTAAAGGGTTAATTGGCCCACAAGTAATTTTATAAATAGAATAGAATATGGCCCGCACTTCAACTTTTGCTTGAGTGTATTGCACTTCTTAGTTTTAACACCAGGGGGAGCTGCTGTTGATCAAGGCAGTTGCTCCACCAAAAAGGACAATCACAGAAGAAATTTACCCCAAGTTACTAAAGATGGCAGAACCAAAGAAGCGAAAGGTAGAAAGTGAATGCAGAAAATTTCAGACACTGTGGGAGAGTGAATATTTTTTCAAAGAATTCAAGGGGAAGTGTGTCTGTTTGATCTGCACTGAAACTATAGCAGTTATGAAAGAGTATAATGTACGACGTCATTATGAAACCAAACATCAGGCCTATGCATCCTACACTGGTGCTGAGCGAGAGCAGAAATTAAAGCAAAGTGTAGCTCTCCTGCGGGGTCAGCAACAGTATTTTTTTCGTGCTCAAAAGGTCCAGGAAAAGACTACAATAGCCAGATATGAGGTCGCCCAACTCATCATTTATTGCGGGGAGTGGACGACAGCACGAGCGCTTTAGGTGAGTAAAAAATATATTCCACAGTACCCGTGTGTTAATCTGCAGGTACACATGCTTCAAATATCAATAATGCGCATCAATTCTGTCACTACCCTGCTTTTGCGCACCACTTTTTTAAATGCGTTTTTCTCGTTAACACACAGAGTACACACCGCTGTGCACAGTGCACGCACACGCGAAGTCAGCTGATCTCATCCTTGATCAAGTGACATTTGTCTGTATTTTTGCCACGAGTGGCAATCAGCACCGCAGCTGGATGGCCAGATTTACATACCCAGCACAGCTGATACTCACAGAATAATTTACTAAAATTATATGGACTCCTGTTATTAAGTCCAGTTCAGTCTGTTAATGTTGATAACGGTTTCAAACGAACGTTAATAGGTGTGTTGCTAAGACTAATAACTTAAATAACAAACTTGAAATGTACCCGTCCCATTTTCCCCTTTATTGTTTTTTCTCTGTGCTGTAAATCTTCTGTCTAAGAAGAAATCTGAGGCTGCTGTTATGAGAATGAGCTACCAAAGCTTTTTCTGAATAAATCAATAAAGATCCATTTATGGAAAGCTGTGATGAAGGCAGTTTTGTCTTTAATTATATTCAACAATATAACATATTTGACCACTTTTAAGTGATTTTTCTAACTTTAATACACTAAAGTTAAGGTTATATTTCTAGTAAGTGGCCCAGCCCCTCCTATATTTTTATGTTTGTGGCCCTCAGTGAAAAAGTTTGGACACTCCTGCATTACATTGTCCACACCATACCAAGATGGCGCCGCGTATGGATGCCCTGGTACTTCAGTGCGTTACTTCTGTTTTGTTTTTGTGCATAACTTGTGTGTCTGGGCACTCCTCTGGATATTCTTACACCAGGGAAGAGCTTCTTAACTACAGGACTACAACACCTGTGGATTTAATTCCAATTTTTGTCGCATCTGCGGCAAATTTACTACAGACCTTGATCAGGAAAGTGAGACGCCGAAGGAAAGCGAGCTGGCAAACTCGTGCGTCTGAGGAGACGCGGACTGCGAACTGCTCTTCCTGGGATCTTTATATGGGGCGACCGTGGCTCAGGGGGTTGGGAATCGCATCTGTAACCGGAAGGTCGCCGGTTCGATCCCTGGGCTCTTTGTCCTGGTCGTTGTGTCCTTGGGCAAGACACTTTACCCTACTTGCCCACTGGTGTTGGCCAGAGGGGCCGATGGCGCGATATGGCAGCCTCGCTTCTGTCAGTCTGCCCCAGGGCAGCTGTGGATACAACCGTAGCTTGCCTCCACCAGTGTATGAATGTGAGAGTGAATGAATAGTGGTATTGTAAAGCGCTTTGGGTGCCTTGAAAAGCGCTATATAAATCCAATCCATTATTATTATTAAAAAAGCCAATCTGAGCCAAGAGCTTCCCAAATACAAGCAGTATATTAAATGCCCGACCAGAGAGGAGAGGACATTGGACCACTGTTACAGCACGATCAGCAGGGCCTATTGCGCGGTGCCCCGCGCTTCACTCGGACTTTCTGACCACGTCATGATCCACCTGATCCCCGCATACAGACAGAGGCTGAAGCTCTCCAAACCTGTCGTGAGGACTAAAAAACTGTGGAGCAACGAGGCTGTGGAGGAGCTTCGCACGTGTTTGGAGTCTATAGACTGGGACACAATGAATAATAATGGATTGGATTTATATAGCGCTTTTCAAGGCACCCAAAGCGCTTTACAATGCCACTATTCATTCACTCTCACATTCACACACTGGTGGAGGCAAGCTACAGTTGTAGCCACAGCTGCCCTGGGGCAGACTGACAGAAGCGAGGCTGCCATGGACCTACTGGCCAGCACCAGTAGGCGGTAGGGTAAAGTGTCTTGCCCAAGGACACAACGACCAGGACAGAGAGCCCGGGGATCAAACCAGCGACCTTCCAGTTCCCAACCCCCTAAGCCACGGTCGACCCCTGAAGGTTGCTTCTAACAGCTTGGATGAGTTTATGGACACTGTCACTATATCCACTTCTGTGAGGACAGCATTGTGCCATCATGCACCAGGGTGAGTTATAACAATGACAAACCCTGGTTTACTCCTAAGCTCAAAAAGCTGTGGCTGGAAAAGACAAAAGAGTTCAGAAGTGGAGACAGAGACTGCTACAGAGAGGCCAAGTACAGGTTCACTAAAGAAGTGGACATTGCTAAACATCAGCACTCTGAGAAGATGCAGCAGCAGATCTCAGAGAATGACTCGGCCTCTGTGTGGAAAAGTTTTGGGAATATCACCAACTACAATCCTAAAACCCCCCACTGACTTGCTCTTAGCCAACACCCTTAACGACTTTTACTGCCGTTTTGATGAGCCATCAAGCAGCCTTCACACCTCCAACGGCCCCAACAATAGAGACACTTTGGACACTCATTCCTCCACCTCTCCCCCCTCCATAGAGCCATCACCACCATCAAACACTTCACCTACAACACCCCCCTCCACACCCCACACCAAGGAGGATTTCACACCACCTCCTCCCACCACAACTCTTCATATTCATGAAGCAGATGTGAGGAAGCAGTTTAAGAGTCTGAATGCTCGAAAAGCTCCTGGACCAGATGGTGTGTCTCCTGCCACCCTCAGACACTGTGCAAATGAGCTGGCCCCAGTGTTTTCTGGCATTTTCAACTCCTCACTGCAGGCATGTCATGTGCCTGCCTGCTTCAAGTCCTCTATCATAATCCCTGTCCCCAAGAAACCAAGGATCACTGGACTAAATGACTACAGACCTGTGGCTCTGACATCTGTGGTCATGAAGTCATTTGAGCGCCTGGTTCTCTGTGGACCCAGTCTGTTTGACCTGCTCCCCTCAGGCAGGAGGCTCCGGTCCATTCGCACCAGAACCTCTCGCCATAAGAACAGTTTCTTCCCCTCTGCTGTCGGACACATGAACAATAACCGTATGACTGTTCCCACCACTAACACATGACCCTACACTGTGTTCAAAGCATCATTCCATGTTTGGCACTGATCACCACCTGCACTCATGTATAAATCTATCTACTTAGCACTTTTAATTTTAATTTTTATGTTTATTTAAGCGTCATCTGACAGTATATTTTGCACTAAGTACCACAGCAATTTCCTAATGTTGTAAACCTGTTCAACATTTGGCAATAAACCCATTCTGAGTCTGACCTCTCTTATGTCTGATGTCTGGATTGTATTCTTGAACAAGCAAAGCCCATCTTATCAATCTCTGGTTGTGGTTGTATATGCACTCCAGAAATACCAAAGGGTTATGGTCGGTATACACCATAACAGGAGTTGCGGTGGATCTTACGTAAACATCAAAATGGTTAACGTTTCTTTCTCAATGGTGGAGTAGTTAAGTTGGTGAGGCTTGAACTTAGCTGAGAAGTAGGCAACTTGGTGACTGATGCCATCTGCTCCATCGTGTAGCAGTACTGCTACACGTTGAAGGCCTTGCTGAAACCTGGAGCCAGTATAGGGGCACTGCAAAGGAGAGACTTGGCACAGTTAAATACATGTTGACACTGCATTTGTACTGCACAAATGACTTATAGGAGCCACTACTGTTGACAAATTCTGGCAGAAACTGCTATAGTAGCCCACTAGACCCAAGAATCACCTGAGCTCTCGTATTGTGGTGGGCATTTAATTTATTTTGCCTGAAATGCCAGAATCTCAGGTTAAACCTCACAAAATTTCAGCAACCACCAAACAGCTATATGTCGTCTTTCTCACCCGACGGCACAGACAGCTCACTGATTCTGATGTTTCGGTGGGTCTGTGCTTTGTGTTTAGAGAGTGAGCTTTATTTTTTGAGGTGAACAGGCTAAAGAGAAACCTAAACTGAGAAAACTAACCTGAAACCTACATGCAGTGGAAACACAGGGCGATAACACAGACCAGTAACAGGCAGGAGAAAACACAGGGCTTATATACTCACAGGAGCAATCAGGGAATGGGATACAGGAGAGCAACACAGCTGGGAGAAATCAGAGCTGATGAGACAGGGGAAACGTAAACTGAACACACTGACATTTGACAAGGTAGCTTCAAAGTAAAATAGGAAAACAACAGGTATGCACAGACACAAACTTAACACAAGATATGTCAACAGGGAGGGAACACAAAGATGTGGGACCAGGGCAGGCACAGAGACACAGAACAAAAGGAGCTCGAAATACAAAACAGAAACAAAACCTGAGAGCAAGAAATTCCCAACAAGAATGAATCTAAAACACAAGATAATAATCAAAACCAAAACCAATGAGTCCACAGACTCAGGACCATGACAAAAGCAATAATAAGAATTAACTTTGACTCGGCTGTTGCTGAGAACTTTTGTAAGTTAAAACATCAAAGAACAGTCAATTAAAATATTTACACTTAAAGTTAACATCTGAAAACTGGAGAAGTGGAGAACAAAAGAACGGCAGGACTTGATACTGTCAATGAGAGATGAACAGTATCTGAAATATATGTTCTTAAGAAGTGGGGGAAAATGCAGTTAAGACCTGAAATAGGACCTGAGAGATGCATCTGGCCCTTCAGTTGATCCACTGACCATTCACTGAAATCTCATAAAAATGGTTTTCAGGGAAGTGTGGTTGTCAGTATCAAGAAGCCATTCTTAAGGAATGGAAGTATACGGAGGAGGTGAGTATAGAAGTAGATCAGTGAGTTTCTACAGCCATGATGGAAGGTTGGGTTGTTTTGTTTTTTTGTTGTTGTTTTGTGGTGTTGGTAATAATACTTTTTTTTCTTTTACTGTTTCACAAAGGGCTAAAAAGTCATTGAAAATTTTTGAAAAATGTATTCAAGCAATTTGGCAGGACAAAGCAAAAGCAGAATTAAAAACAAGAATAATCACAAAAGAATAATGAAATCACATCAGTTATACTATGTAATTAACCTACTCTGATTTTGTTCTTATCTTTGGTAAGAGTATGAGTACACTTTGGCCACAGATGTCCTTATCTCTGTGTCTGTGCTAATGGAAAGGATCTAACAGGGAAGCAGGGTGCATTGAATATTCAATCCTTCAGGAGTACAGAGAGACCCCAAACCTTCTTAATATTGGGAGAAGCAGCAAGAAGCTTGGAAAGCTGCAATTCAGCCAGGGGTCTCTTTACCCCAAGTTACTCGACAAGCATTACTTCATGTTATAGTGTTATTTGTCATCATAGTGATTAGTTTACCAGACCGATTACCTACAGACTATTTACTGGCATTCAAATAGTAAATTCAGCCCCACAATTTGAAAACAATTTTATTGCAACGATACAAATTCCTCAAACATCAACAATGAACATGGCTCCCCTCCCTCCTTTTCCTCCCCATCCCTGGCTACCTCCCTCCTCCACCACACTCACCCACACAGGTAGGGCCTTGGGCTGCGGGTGTGTCACCAGGGTGCAGGGGAGACATCCCCCCCCCCCCTCTGTCCCCTTCTGGCCACCTGTGCCTCAATTTTATCTCACAACTTAGACATCCACATTACTTACACTCTCATAACACACACATATATATATAGGGCCTTGAGGGTGGGCACGTTAACGGCGTCCAGTGGACGGTCTGTGTACTCAAACCTACCTCTGGCGCTGGTGCCCACCTCTCAATTTTAAATCCATGTAGACATTGAGGGTTCTCGGGAGGGGCCGTGCTAACACCTGCTGCTCTCTGGCAGCAGCACCATGCTCTCCCTTGTTTTAAATGCACTTTAGAACAACACGCAGCAACACTACACATGAGCGGGAGGAGGGAGGTATGGGGTCTTCACACACCCCCGTTCTCTGCTAGCCATCGGGGCGGGGGGGCTGGGAGGAGATGTTGGCTGTCCGATTGGCCTCCCTGCTGCTGCGGAGCCTGGGACGGTCTGCTTGCCTCCACCCCGAGGGGAAGGGTAACATCTCTTGGGTCTGGGTTCTGTTTCCCCCTCTGGGGGCGAGGGTACCTGGACCCGGGGTATAGAGTATGTTTGGGGAGTGTGATTGTGTGTACATGTCCATTTATGTCAATCCTTACGTTGGGTGAGTGCTGAGTGTTTGTATATGTGTGCATGAGGGTGGGAATGCATGTTTGTGTCTGTGTGTGCCTGTTTGTCTGTGTCTATATGTCAGGTCAGGTCTTAGACTCCACCTCTCTGGGAACTCCCAGGCCCTCCAAGGCCTATCTCCCCTCACCACACTCCCTGCCGGTGACTGATGCCCTCAGGGGTCGGTGCATTGGTGGTTCTTGGTGTCCGGGGCTGGGCGCTCAGGTATGTACGAGCTCACTCCCGGTGGCTACCTGGCGGGGCCTGGCGCCTGTTGCTCAGTCAGGCCTCCTCCGGGGTGCGGGGGGCCCTCGGGCCTCCGGCCCGGTTCACTCTGGCACAGCTGGCTGCCGGCAGAGCCGGCGGGCACGCCGGTGCAGCCCCCTCTAGCTTCTGCTCGGTGGCTACTGGGTGACACCTTGTCTGGGGATCCTCAGCCCTTCCCATGAGGGTGGCACGGATGCCCCTCCGGTGGTCCTCCTTGGGTTCTCGCACTCTGGGGCCTCTGGATGTCTGGGGCCTGGATCTCCTCCATGCCTGCTTCATGCCCTGGGGGACGGGGCTATGGCTCTCTACATCCTCTTGCAGACCATTACATGTGGAAACCATTTGAATACAAGCGTGTTGATCCACATAGGTGTGCACACGGGTGTTCACTGTTCATAGACCTAAATTACACCTTTCTTGGCTGCTACTTCAAAGCACATTGTGCGCTGTCTGTCCTGCGTACTGCACAACAACATTGAATATTTAGTATTTACTGCTGTTTACACTTAGCTAGATTAATGCGATGGTGTTGTGTTTAGCATGTTGCTTTGGGTTTTTTTTGCTTGTTTTCTATTCTTTTTCTCTCAACAGGTGATCCAGGAGATTTTTTTTTCTCCCCCCTTTCTCGCTGTCCCTCTCCCCTTCTGTTTTTCTTTTCCTTCCTCTTTCTTTCTCCCTTTCCTATCCCTCACTCATGTCTGTCCCGTCTGTAACAACTGAAAATAAAATAAAATAAATAATAAAAACAAAGGTCGATCAAATGGACCAATACGGCAATGCCACGATGATCCATTTGGCAAAATAAGTCTTTGTTGGTCTTCAGACAACAATTCTGATGGCTAAAGAACCAAATGGGACAGGCAAAACAAAACAAAAAACAAAAAAACAAAAAACAATGAACATGGCTGAATATAATAACCTTTTTGTGTTTACTGTCAACTATTTCTTTTAATTTATATAATACATTAATAAAGGGGACAATATTAAATAACAGCAACATATCATCATCTCTTTGATAATATGGCAAAGTTTAAGGCATATGTTTCATATACAGTGCCATGAAAAACTAATTTTCCCCTTTTGGCATTCCTTGGTTTTTTGCATATTTCCCACACTTAAATATTTTACACAATTAATTTTTAATTTTAGACAATGTACATCCCGCTATCAAGGTTCAAAGGACTGTTTTTAAATGAACTTGATTATCCACAAATGGAGAAAACTGAACAGTGGTGAAACTTCCCAGGCATGGCTGGCCTACCGAAATTACTCCAAAAGTGCATTGTCCCAATATGTCCCAAGGAGAGAACCACTACTCACTACTCACAATACACCACATTTGCTACAAAAAATGTTAATCCCCAAAACCTTAAATATCATTTGGACTAATGAGTTAAAAGTTTCTCCTTTGGTATCTGAATGACTTTTTGTATTTTAAAATTGGAAAAAAAAAAATTTGTCTAAAAATTTCAAAAATCCTGAAGGAGAATATCTGGCCATCAATTTCTGTCCTGAATCTTAAGCACACTTGGGTTACAAAGCTGAGCAGTGATCCAAAACACACCTAGTTCCTCTAAGTTTCTCTGTTTTCCTCATTCTCTTGTTTCTTGGGTTGAATCTTCCACTGCAGTTTGAAATCAGTCAATCCTTGATTTGTTAGCTTGGCTCCTAGCTGTGACAGAATAGAAAGATAAGTAGGTGGTTTCATCATTTTATTGAAGCTGTCTGTCAGTATATTTATCCATTGCTTTTTCTTTGTAGTTTGTTTGCTTTACTTTAAAATTTTCCAGAAGCAAAAACAAAACTTTTACCTGTTGGAGTATCTGGACATTAATTGCAGAGTCAGTTAAGTCAACATCAGTCAAAAACTTAGTCTTCACTGTCGTCCTCAACTTTGCCACTTAGCAGGAAACATGTAACCAAAAAATAAAAGTAAGTTTTGACAAACTGAGAAACAGGAGTTGTTGTTAGTCAGGGTATGTTTTTTTGTTTGTTTGTTTATTTGTTTTGTGTGTGTTATTGAACATTTACCTTGATGGCAAATGAAAACATATTTTATTGTACATATGTCGTCATCCCACTTGTGGAGGTTATTCTCCACCACACAATGCTGGTTACCTAGATAATTGTCTGGTTTGGAACTTTTCCAGTTTTCCAAGGAGCTCTGACTCTTGTCAGACCAGGTCCATGGCACTCTGTACAGACCGATCCAAATGGCATCATTGTTTGGTTTTAATGAACTGACCTCAGCGTTCTCTTCACTGTTTTCGATCACTGCCAAGTCCATGCTGAGTTTTATGCAGTATTCTCGAGCAGAGGGCCATGTTTTTGTAATAGAGATGTACATGTAATTTTTCTTGTTTTGCTGTGTAACTGCAGCAGATAGAAAATAAGCCAGTAAGCGGGAAAGAAAGTGTTTAAGCATTCAAGTAATCACGGCAGATGACAGATGATTCTGAATTTATTATGGATATCAAATAGTTAACATTGTAAATGAAAGAGTAAAAAATTTGGATAATCAATTTAATGTTTTCAAATCACTACTCAAACTTTTTGAGTTAGGGGTTTTCTTATATTTTATACAACAAATCTTCAGTGATGTTTTCTGTGAAATCTACTAGTAAAAAATGCAGGTTAAGTCATTAGTGAGGTCAGAAACCCATGAATGAAAATATTTTCTTACCATTGTAGCAAACGAAACTTGTGCTTGCGCCACAGTTTTTATCGTACCACTTTCCTTCAAGACCCATTATTACACAAGTTTCATTTCCATCATAATTATCTGGATTGGTATAGTACCAGTTGTTGTAAACAGTTTTGCTCGTTTCACCAGTTACTGCCCATCTCCAGGAGTTGGTGTCATTGCCTAGCGTATTCTTCCAGGACTTGGGATCATCCTGCAGTCCAATCCATGCCCAGTCGTAGGAAAAAGTTGAATTTAGCCTGCTTATATCATCCATGTTTTCGAAGGTGGCCAGGTCTGTGTACTTCTCTCTGCAGTATTGTTGAGCGTCGTTCCAGCTCATTTTTTTGTCAACGTAGTAGTACTTACGAGGAGGGAACTTTGAGCAAGAGCAGAGACTAAACCCTAACATTGGTAATAGATAGTATAAGTAGTATTAAGTTAATTATTTGTATAATACACACAAGAAAAGGATAAACAAACATTAAAGAGCCCTTAGTGCGATCTTTGTAACTACATTTACAGGCTACACAGGGGTACCAGTCTACTAATATAAAAACAAGGAGGCCAGTAATGTTGCAGTAATGCCCAAATATTATAAGATCAATATTGAATTCAATATTTGCCATTGAATTGCCATATCCTAGCATATTTTACTTTGTTGCTGGGGTCATAACTGCTGGATTTCTTGAAGATGAAACAATAATTCAGGTTTATTTCAACCATGGCATATTTTCCTATTTAGTCAGAAAGCTAACATTCAGTTTTAGAATTTAGCAACTCAGCACTGAGTTGCTCCTGCAGACTTGATTTTGGTCTCTTTTATGGATTCCAGTTCAAATAACAATGGCCAACACTGTAACACTGTGAGGAATCATGAAATCGTTTTTCACCAGTATATGTCCTTCTGTGTATATAAGCATATATTGGAATGCTTTCTTGCATTTACACAATATCTCTTCATAACCTTCAGCTGATCCAAAATGCTGAAGCAAGGGTAGTGACAAGGACTATAAAAAGAGACAATGTTTCCCCCATATGGGCTTAATTGACGTGCAAGCTAAATTGAAAATAGTTTTTATTTTTAGTTGCATGAAAGCACTTCAACAAGCCACTTTTCTCTGTTGGTAGCTGAATAACTTAAGTCACATTTTAAATTTAATGTAAGTTCCCCATAAAAGTAATGTTACTCAACTCGTGGTTATGTGTGCTCTGCTGGTCTCCATTGAAACAGACACATGGAGGAGAGCAGATGCTCATAAAATACTAGAAGAGAGACGTAAAGTTCTTGTTCATGAAAACTTATGAGTGAAAGTTGAGGCAGTGTCTGCATGGGAGTAGCTTATGTTATGCACAGAGTCAAAATTATAGCTTTAGATTTGTATATTAAATTTTGAGGAATAGAGATCATTTGTAGGGGTTCATTCAATGCCTCTTGCACTTCCTCAAAGTTTTAATAAAATGAAACATAAGATTTTTTTGACACACTGTTTTTGAGGTAATGGAAAATGTCCTGCTAAGGCTTCTTTTTCAACTTTACAATTCAAATCACACATTTCCATTATGCAAATATGGGGATCTTACCAAAGAGAAGGAGAGTCAGTTTTGGGAAACAACCCATTTCTGATTTCACTGGAGAGAGGAGGAATATAGGTCAACACAAATAAAAACAAAAAACAAACAAAAAAACCCAACAACTTTAAAGCCACTTTTCATTATATCTGTTCCCGGTTTTCTCTGATGTGTTAATCCACAAAAGAATGACATAGCATGCTTTTGAGAATGAGAATAAAGTCAGAAAATAATGACTTTAAAAGTTTTCTTCGGGAATATATAAAAAAGAACATAATATGAGAACACACTACATTACTTACTTAAATAGTAAGAAATAAATGTTTAAAAATTACAGTAAAAGTTGTTCTAACAGTCTTATTGCCCAGACAAATAATTTATTTACTTATTTTACTCTAGACAAAAGAAAAAGAACAGAATTTCTATAGTAGCTTGTGGAAAAAAATAGAAACTTTCCTGTCATTTAATTGTTTATCTATTACTTCATTATGTCGATTACGTTAAAGAGTCCAAAATTTAAACCTTCTGTCACATTTTTGAAAGATGTCAGTTAGGCTGGATTGGAGCTTCTGGCCCCCACGCCTTACACGTCTTACACGTCTGCCTTAGCCTCACAGACAGGTTTTTGGGGGGGGTTTTTGGAAAAAAAAAAACCCTCATCAATACAATGCAAACTTACACTGATCAGTCACAACATTAAAACTAATGAAAGGTTGCATGATTAAGACTGATCTTGCTCTCTGTGTAGAAAATTGGTGTGGCAGGGATAATGGTTGAAGTAGCTGCCACACCAATTTTCTACACAGAGAGCAAGATCAGTCTTTTTTTTTTTTTTTTTTCTAAATGACATCAGAAACAGCAGTATGCGACATTACGTGATGGCAGAGCTTCAGTTCATCCTTTGTCTTTTTTTTTTTTTTTTTTTTTTTTTTAATAAATAGGACAGGGGGAATGAATGAGAGAGAGAGGGGGAGAGAAAGAAAGAAAACCAAAGGGGAGAAGAGACGGTGAGAAGGGGGGGAAGAGAGACAAAAAAAAAAAAAAAACTCCTGGGTCACCTGTATGGAGAAAAAAAACAAACAAACAAACAAACAAACAAACAAAAACAAACAGAGGAGACAGCAAACAACAAAGAGCAACATAATAATAGAGAAAACAAAGCACCATCACAATAAACTAGCTAGTCATAGATATCAGTATTTACTAAGTAATAAACGATATTGTGCAGCACGCAAGATAGACAGCGCACAGTGTGCTTTGAGGCAGCAGCCAAGAAAGCTTTAGTCCGCGTCTGTGAATACCCATGTGTGCATACCTGTGTGGATCAGCATGCTTGCATTCCAAAGGTTTCTCCATGTAATGATCTGCTAGGGAGTGTGGGGGGGCCACAGCCCCGTCCTCCAGGGTGTGAAGCGGGTATGGAGGAGATCAAAACTCCAGACATCCAGAGGCCCCCAGAACACAAGAGACCATGGAAGACCAACAGAGGGGCAGCCGCGCCACTGTCCCAGTAAGAGCTGAGGAGAGTCCCAGATGAGGGCTCGCCCAGCAGCCACGGAGCAGAAGTCAGGGGGAGTTGCAGTGACGCGCCCGTGAGCTCCGCCGGCCCCCAGCTGCGCCTGAGTGACCGAGCCCTAGGCCGAGAGGCCGGGGGCACCCCACCTCCAAAGGGGCCCGAGCGAGCCCCAGGCCCCAGGCCCCGACAAGCGGCCGCCAAGGAGTGAGCCGGTGTGTACCCGGACGCCCACCCCCAGACACAAAGAACCACCAACACACCGACACCTGAGGGAGTCCGCCACCGGCAGGGGAAGTGGTGGTGGGTGGAGATAGGCCTCCAAACCTTGGAGGGCCTGAGGTGTCCCCAGAGCAAGATCAGTCTTAATCATGCAACCTTTCATTAGTTTTAATGTTGTGACTGATCAGTGTAAGTTTGTATTGTATGGATGAGGGTTTTTTTTCAATAGAAATAACAGAAAATAGTGAAAATTTGGAAATTAGAATTCCCAAATCATGTCTTCAAGACAGTCCAGACCCCAGATTTATTCACCCTAACAGCCGTTATTTTTGTATTTTTGGGAGTTTGACGAAATGATCTTTCTTTTTTATCTGTTTATTATTAGTCAATATATAACTAAAAAGAGACAACCACTGTTCATTTATTAACATATAGTATATGCAATAGAATAAGTGCATATTGTTCTATCTATAATTTAGGCAAAAAAAAAAGGCACAATAACAAAATCTAAATGTTTTGAAACACTCAAATTCTGGAAATATAAAGATATACTTACAAGTTTGGTCAAAACTGTTTTAAGGTTGAGTTCTGAATGCTCCACATATGAATACAGGCAATGAATTTACCACCCTTTAAATGGTTAGTCTTGGACCTTATTTTCATATGTAAATAATAAGACAAGTCCTCTAGGGGTGGTAACACACATCCAATAAGTCACTGTGACATACTTGACTGGAAGACCAAAAGTGATACTGTGTAAGAAGTAGATGCGCAGACTTGGATCATTTACCAAGTGCAGCAAGATGTTGGAGAGCTTCAATCACTGCGTGGTAGGAAATAGGATTGTCACAATACTAGAATTTCAAACCCCATGGTGGGAAAATATTCAATACCATTTTGAATACCATGGGGAAAATTTTGAGCCCATCCTGTAACAACAGAAGCAATGACAATGAAGTTAGATCACCAAAAAGTTAACTAAATAATTATTTAAGTTTTGAGGTTTCATTTTACATAATTGTATTAGAGATAGTGAAGCTGAAAAATATTTTAAAACCTGCTAATAAACAAATGGTATAACAACTTAAACAGTCTAAGGAGCTTGGAAAGAAAAGCGTCTGAGTTCTTTAAGTTGCTTGAAGACGTTTCACCTCTCATCTGAGAAACTTCTTCAGTTCTAAGGTCAAATGGTGGGGAGTCCCAGATTTAAGCCCTATGGGAGAGTCCCCCCAAGAGGGCCAATGGATCCCCTAATGGTCCTCTTTCTAATCACACAGGATGATTAGATTAATCTAATATGATTCCAGTAAGTTGTCATAATAAAAAAAGAATTAATTTATTAAGCAATACATAAAACCTGTTTCTCATTTGTATTCATTGTTAAATTTGAAGAAAAGGCTGTTGTGAACTAAAGCATCATCTGTTTGTTTGTTTTTTTCCCCCCTAAACGATCCAGTGTTTCTGCTGCCACTGCATTTGACTGTTTCACAAGAAGAGTGCCATGACAAACTGTAAATGTAAATGATGTGTAGTTGTGCCAGGAAAGTGTCCTTGATTTGCGATTTTTTTTTTTTATATCCTCTTTATTTACATCTTATTTACAGGGTCTATTACAGTAGTTCCCTCACATGTTTTACACGGGATTTATCAGCACATATTATCTATAATAAAGAACCGATCAAATTTAATAACTGATATAGCTCATTAGACTTTACATTCACTTTCATGCTCAACACAGTTTTATTTTATTTGTAAACTACACAAAAACAAAACATTTCAGAATAAATCGAAATCTGAAAAATATTTTGTTTCATGTAAATTTGTAAATTTTTTTGTAAAAATGATTTTGCAAATTCTACAATTCTGCAAGGATTAAATGTGTAATATGAATAAAATAAGTCCAAATACAGTGGAACCCCGACTTAGAAATACCCAATTTAATGAAAAATTCAAGTTACAAAGGCACTGAACTGCAATATTTCTGCCCGCGTTACGGCAAAATGCCCGTGTAATCAAATCCGCTGGCTCTGATTGGCTGAGCCTACAATGCCCACAATGCCTTCCGAATTATGTGACAACTCCTTGGCCTTCGTGATTGCGCTTCGCTGTTCCACTTGAACAAATATTGTTGTTCTAGTTAGCATTTAGCCTATAGCCTATCATTCAGCATCGCCTCACTCAAAACGCGCGATGGGTGCTTCGACTTACGAAAATTTTCGACTTACAAAAGACCCTCAGCAACAAATTAATTTCATAAGTCGGGGTTCCACTGTATAATATTTATCAAGGTGATGTTTAAATATGCATTTGGTGAAGTTGTAGTTTAGTTGGGAATGGTCAAAAGACTCCTATGAGTAGAAGATCAAGGGAACATTTAACCTTGCCTGAGATAATGTTATTCGGGCCCCACTCTGGAGCCAGGCCTGGGAAAGGTCAACTGATCACCACCTGGTGGTGAGTTGGATCAGGTGGCTGGGGAGCATGTTGGACAAACCTGGCATACCTAAATGTATAGTGAGGGTGTGCTAGGAACACCTAGCAGAGACCCTGATCAGCGAGATCTTCAACTCACAGAGCTTCAGTAGCATTCCGAGGGAGACTGGAGACATTGAGTCCAAATGAACCCCCAAACCAAATGGTGGACAGCAAAGGTGAATGGAGCCACCAGGCTGAAGAAGTGCTATCAGGCTTGGTTTTCCTGTGGGACTTCAGAGGCAGCTAGTACGTACTGACATGCCAAGCGGAATGCAGCTCAGGTAGTGGCTGAAGAAACAACTTGGTAGTTGGAGGAGTTCAGAAACGCCATGTCTAGCTCTGGGGGTGAGTTTCTCTGAGATATGGCCCCTGGGGTGGATGAGGTTAACCCTGAGTTCCTGAAGGGTCTGGATTTTCTAGGGCTGTCTTGATTGACATGCCTCTACAATGTTGAGATCAGGGGCAGTAAATCTGGATTGGCATCTTCTTATAGATGGTTCCTTATAGATGGTTTCCATCTATAAGAAGTGGGACCGGAGGATGTGTTCCAGCTATAGGAGGATGACACTCCTCAGCCTCCCTGGGAAACTCTATGCCAGCATGCTGGAAAGGAGAATCCGTCCATTAGTTGAACCTCAGAAAAAGGAGGAACAATGGGATTTTCGTCCTGGTTGTGAGACAATGGTCCAGCTCTTTATTCTCTCGAGGATGTTTGCGGGTGCCTAGGAGTTTGACCAACCAGTTTACATGTCTTTTGTGGGATTCTCTAGCTAGCCAAGCAAAGGACATCAAAAAGCTTGTCAACCAGAAGCTCAGAGCCTTCAGTGGTGGCAACAGAGTTAGAAGTGAGAAGAGTACAAGGGGAATTGTTCCCTTGAGTCACGGTGGCCAATGAAAGATACAGCAGGACGCTGAAGTGGAAAGTGCAGTACAAGAGCATGAGCGAGGTTTGGTGCGGCATGAAGACCACGCGCAGATGAGATCAGCCAACAGAAGAGGAGTGGAATTGACTGGGCCACTAACTTGTTCTTTAAGTCATTAAACTCTCATGCTAGCTTGTGCTAATGCGGAGCAAAGGGCTAGAAAGCCAAATGAGGTTCCACTGAGACTTGAACTCAGATCACTGGATTCAAAGTCCAGAGTGCTAACCGTTACACCATGGAACCCTGCTGAAAGCAGAAAAAAGTTCTCTGTCAAACACCCATAAAACTGTAGTTCCTGGTAAAGTGATGGGGTTTTTTACATGGCCGACGAGAGTTTGCGTGTCATACCTGCTGCGAATCCCACCTTGACATGACGCCGACAGAGGCTTGCAGGTCCTCGATAGTATAGTGGACAGTATCTCCGCCTGTCACGCGGAAGACCGGGGTTAGATTCCCCGACGGGGAGTGAGCAGTCTCCTTCTCTGCTCTTCCTTTTACCTGGAATGACCACACACCCGTTAATCGCACGCTACGTGCATTTTTTTTGCACAGAGTCCATCATTCAAAAAGACCCTGTGGAATTTCTCCACCACATCCTAGTCGATCTAACAATCTAGTCCTATAATGGGTTTGAAAAAACATCAATTCCACCTGTGCACTCATAAGTCAAAAATGTCTTCTAGGCAAGAGCTCCCATGAGAAGAGAAGCTTGTCCAAGAGAACTCTGCTTGTCCAGCGTTTTCTCTGCTTTACTTGCGTCCCTATTAACAAATAAGTCTCGTGTATTTGTCTTCTGTAGGTTGTGTGCTAGCCTGACAAAGAACATCAAAGAGCTTGTCAACAAGAAGATCAGCTCCCATTTGAAGAGATGCTATCTCGAGATCACAATTTGGATTGTCAATATAACCATAAATGGGGGAATGCTTGAAAAATGACACAAATGGGAGTTCCCCGCTTCTCACTAGTCCTACATGATCTGTCATAAAAGTCCTCAAATTTAAGAAGGCATCGAATTGCCCCTCTAATGACGAGAGGGCATGCACGCTCCGTTTCCGTAGTGTAGTGGTTATCACGTTCGCCTAACACGCGAAAGGTCCCTGGTCCGAAACCAGGCGGAAACATGCTTCTTTGTTTCCCGATACAAAAGTGTCTGCCTGCAGGCATTGCTTTATCTTATGGGGTTGTACTGCTGTTTGGCACAAAGAGGAGTGAAAGTACTCAAATCTTGTACAGGGCTCTGACGCTTGTAACCTTTGGATGCTCATGTTGTAAAAAGTTGTCTATAGCCCAAATTTCAGGAAATTTCACACAAACCAACATGTCTCCAGTCACCATATTTACTGAAGATGCAGGCACAGACTAAGCTCTTGGAAATGAGTGTCTCTAGCTGGCCTGCCCAGGACTTGGGCCTATTTTCAGCCAATGCACAACGTGATCAACCGCATGGCCTCTTTAGATAACAGTTCTGGGCTTCTTAGGGCAGCATATGTCGAGCTGCGCTTGCTTCAGAGAACTCCTAAATGTCAAAAGTTTTTAAGTGAGCCTAACATCGAGACTATAGTTCAGATTCCTTGCTAGCGAGCGTCTGTCTCTTCTCCATGGTTCCTTCTGTTCAAGGGCATGATAGTAACCTGCCATCAGATTGGCCAGATTACTGATTGAGACACATTCCAAAGCCAAGCAAGCCATCGCTCACCGTTTCCGTAGTGTAGTGGTTATCACATTCGCCTCACACGCGAAAGGTCCCTGGGCGGAAACATGGGTGTTTTGCTTCTTTGGTCACAAGGGAATTGATGTTCACTGTTTAGACAACTCTGCTTGTCCAGCATTTTCTCTGTTTTACTTGCGTCCCTATTGAGAAATAAGACTCCTAGTTTTGTCTTCTATAGGTTGTGTGCTAGCCAAGCAAAGGACATCAAAAAGCTTGTCAACCAGAAGCTCAGAGCCTTCAGTGGTGGCAACAGAGTTAGAAGTGAGAAGAGTACAAGGGGAATTGTTGCCTTGAGTGACGGTGGCCAATGAAAGATACAGCAGGACGCTGAAGTGGAAAGTGCAGTACAAGAGCATGAGCGAGGTTTGGTGCGGCATGAAGACCACGCGCAGATGGGATCAGCCAACAGAAGAGGAGTGGAATTGACTGGGCCACTAACTTGTTCTTTAAGTCATTAAACTCTCATGCTAGCTTGTGCTAATGCGGAGCAAAGGGCTAGAAAGCCAAATGAGGCTCCACTGAGACTTGAACTCAGATCACTGGATTCAAAGTCCAGAGTGCTAACCGTTACACCATGGAACCCTGCTGAAAGCAGAAAAAAGTTCTCTGTCAAACACCAATAAAACTGTAGTTCCTGGTAAAGTGATGGGGTTTTTTACATGGCCGACGAGAGTTTGCGTGTCATACCTGCTGCGAATCCCACCTTGACATGACGCCGACAGAGGCTTGCAGGTCCTCGTTAGTATAGTGGACAGTATCTCCGCCTGTCACGCGGAAGACCGGGGTTCGATTCCCCGACGGGGAGTGAGCAGTCTCCTTCTCTGCTCTGCCTTTTACCTGGAATGACCACACACCCGTTAATCGCACGCTACGTGCATTTTTTTTGCACAGAGACAATCATTCAAAAAGACCCTGTGGAATTTCTCCACCACATCCTAGTCGATCTAACAATCTAGTCCTATAATGGGTTTGAAAAAACATCAATTCCACCTGTGCACTCATAAGTCAAAAATGTCTTCTAGGCAAGAGCTCCCATGAGAAGAGAAGCTTGTCCAAGAGAACTCTGCTTGTCCAGCGTTTTCTCTGCTTTACTTGCGTCCCTATTAACAAATAAGTCTCGTGTGTTTGTCTTCTGTAGGTTGTGTGCTAGCCTGACAAAGAACATCAAAGAGCTTGTCAACAAGAAGATCAGCTCCCATTTGAAGAGATGCTATCTCGAGATCACAATTTGGATTGTCAATATAACCATAAATGGGGGAATGCTTGAAAAATGACACAAATGGGAGTTCCCCGCTTCTCACTAGTCCTACATGATCTGTCATAAAAGTCCTCAAATTTAAGAAGGCATCGAATTGCCCCTCTAATGACGAGAGGGCATGCACGCTCCGTTTCCGTAGTGGTTATCACGTTCGCCTAACACGCGAAAGGTCCCTGGTCCGAAACCAGGCGGAAACATGCTTCTTTGTTTCCCGATACAAAAGTGTCTGCCTGCAGGCATTGCTTTATCTTATGGGGTTGTACTGCTGTTTGGCACAAAGAGGAGTGAAAGTACTCAAATCTTGTACAGGGCTCTGACGCTTGTAACCTTTGGATGCTCATGTTGTAAAAAGTTGTCTATAGCCCAAATTTCAGGAAATTTCACACAAACCAACATGTCTCCAGTCACCATATTTACTGAAGATGCAGGCACAGACTAAGCTCTTGGAAATGAGTGTCTCTAGCTGGCCTGCCCAGGACTTGGGCCTATTTTCAGCCAATGCACAACGTGATCAACCGCATGGCCTCTTTAGATAACAGTTCTGGGCTTCTTAGGGCAGCATATGTCGAGCTGCGCTTGCTTCAGAGAACTCCTAAATGTCAAAAGTTTTTAAGTGAGCCTAACATCGAGACTATAGTTCAGATTCCTTGCTAGCGAGCGTCTGTCTCTTCTCCATGGTTCCTTCTGTTCAAGGGCATGATAGTAACCTGCCATCAGATTTGTCAGATTGGCCAGATTACTGATTGAGACACATTCCAAAGCCAAGCAAGCCATCACTCACCGTTTCCGTAGTGTAGTGGTTATCACATTCGCCTCACACGCGAAAGGTCCCCGGTCCGAAACCGGGCGGAAACATGGGTGTTTTGCTTCTTTGGTCACAAGGGAATTGATGTTCACTGTTTAGACAACTCTGCTTGTCCAGCATTTTCTCTGTTTTACTTGCGTCCCTATTGAGAAATAAGACTCCTAGTTTTGTCTTCTATAGGTTGTGTGCTAGCCAAGCAAAGGACATCAAAAAGCTTGTCAACCAGAAGCTCAGA
This sequence comes from Aulonocara stuartgranti, assembly GCF_965226115.1. Classification (NCBI taxonomy): domain Eukaryota; kingdom Metazoa; phylum Chordata; class Actinopteri; order Cichliformes; family Cichlidae; genus Aulonocara; species Aulonocara stuartgranti. The sequence continues at coordinate 5,828,160 of NC_138947.1, read as the reverse complement.
GCCTTCAGTGGTGGCAACAGAGTTAGAAGTGAGAAGAGTACAAGGGGAATTGTTCCCTTGAGTCACGGTGGCCAATGAAAGATACAGCAGGACGCTGAAGTGGAAAGTGCAGTACAAGAGCATGAGCGAGGTTTGGTGCGGCATGAAGACCACGCGCAGATGGGATCAGCCAACAGAAGAGGAGTGGAATTGACTGGGCCACTAACTTGTTCTTTAAGTCATTAAACTCTCATGCTAGCTTGTGCTAATGCGGAGCAAAGGGCTAGAAAGCCAAATGAGGTTCCACTGAGACTTGAACTCAGATCACTGGATTCAAAGTGGAGAGTGCTAACCGTTACACCATGGAACCCTGCTGAAAGCAGAAAAAAGTTCTCTGTCAAACACCCATAAAACTGTAGTTCCTGGTAAAGTGATGGGGTTTTTTACATGGCCGACGAGAGTTTGCGTGTCATACCTGCTGCGAATCCCACCTTGACATGACGCCGACAGAGGCTTGCAGGTCCTCGTTAGTATAGTGGACAGTATCTCCGCCTGTCACGCGGAAGACCGGGGTTCGATTCCCCGACGGGGAGTGAGCAGTCTCCTTCTCTGCTCTTCCTTTTACCTGGAATGACCACACACCCGTTAATCGCACGCTACGTGCATTTTTTTTGCACAGAGTCCATCATTCAAAAACGCCCTGTGGAATTTCTCCACCACATCCTAGTCGATCTAACAATCTAGTCCTATAATGGGTTTGAAAAAACATCAATTCCACCTGTGCACTCATAAGTCAAAAATGTCTTCTAGGCAAGAGCTCCCATGAGAAGAGAAGCTTGTCCAAGAGAACTCTGCTTGTCCAGCGTTTTCTCTGCTTTACTTGCGTCCCTATTAACAAATAAGTCTCGTGTGTTTGTCTTCTGTAGGTTGTGTGCTAGCCTGACAAAGAACATCAAAGAGCTTGTCAACAAGAAGATCAGCTCCCATTTGAAGAGATGCTATCTCGAGATCACAATTTGGATTGTCAATATAACCATAAATGGGGGAATGCTTGAAAAATGACACAAATGGGAGTTCCCCGCTTCTCACTAGTCCTACATGATCTGTCATAAAAGTCCTCAAATTTAAGAAGGCATCGAATTGCCCCTCTAATGACGAGAGGTCATGCACGCTCCGTTTCCGTAGTGTAGTGGTTATCACGTTCGCCTAACACGCGAAAGGTCCCTGGTCCGAAACCAGGCGGAAACATGCTTCTTTGTTTCCCCATACAAAAGTGTCTGCCTGCAGGCATTGCTTTATCTTATGGGGTTGTACTGCTGTTTGGCACAAAGAGGAGTGAAAGTACTCAAATCTTGTACAGGGCTCTGACGCTTGTAACCTTTGGATGCTCATGTTGTAAAAAGTTGTCTATAGCCCAAATTTCAGGAAATTTCACACAAACCAACATGTCTCCAGTCACCATATTTACTGAAGATGCAGGCACAGACTAAGCTCTTGGAAATGAGTGTCTCTAGCTGGCCTGCCCAGGACTTGGGCCTATTTTCAGCCAATGCACAACGTGATCAACCGCATGGCCTCTTTAGATAACAGTTCTGGGCTTCTTAGGGCAGCATATGTCGAGCTGCGCTTGCTTCAGAGAACTCCTAAATGTCAAAAGTTTTTAAGTGAGACTAACATCGAGACTATAGTTCAGATTCCTTGCTAGCGAGCGTCTGTCTCTTCTCCATGGTTCCTTCTGTTCAAGGGCATGATAGTAACCTGCCATCAGATTTGTCAGATTGGCCAGATTACTGATTGAGACACAAAACCATCACAGGCCACAACACCAAGAAAAGCACAGTGGGGGGGACTGTGGAGAAGGCAAACGAACTCAACAACTTCTTCAACAGGTTTGACCAGCCCACAACCCCCCCACCCTCACCTTCACTACAGAGTCCAATCCCCACTCTCCTACCTCCCTCGCTTCCCCCCCTTCCTGACACCATGACACCCCCCTCCTCCAATCCCTCTCTCAGCAGCAAGACATCTCCCCCCCTCCCCTCCTCCCAAACATCTCCCAGTGTCACAGTGGATCAGGTCAGGAGACAACTGAGGAAGCTTCGCCCCAGAAAGGCAGCAGGCCCAGACAAGGTGTGTCCTAGGATGCTAAAGGCGTGTGCTGCTGAACTTGGGGAGCCGCTACAACGAGTCTTCAACCTCAGTCTGCGACTGGGGAGAGTGCCCGCCCTATGGAAGACATCCTGCATCGTCCCGGTCCCCAAAAAGAACCGGCCCAATGAGCTGAATGACTTCCGACCGGTGGCACTGACGTCACATCTTATGAAGACTCTAGAGCGGCTCTTCCTCAACTTCCTCCGACCACAGGTACAACATGCCCAGGACCCACTACAGTTTGCATACAAGGCGGGTGTCGGAGTGGAGGATGCCATCCTGTACCTCCTACACAGAGCCCACTCACACCTGGATGGGGGAAAAGGCACGGTCAGGATCCTGTTTCTTGACTTTTCCAGTGCCTTTAATACCATCCGGCCCTGTATGCTTCAAGAAAAACTGAACAGGATGGAGGTGGACCCCTGCCTGGTGGCTTGGATCTCCGACTACCTCACCGACAGACCACAGTACGTCAGGCTGAAGGACATCACGTCTGACACAGTGGTCAGCAGCACAGGAGCACCACAGGGAACTGTGCTGTCCCCTCTTCTCTTCACCCTGTACACCTCTGACTTCTGCTACAACTCTGAATTATGCCACATTCAGAAGTTTGCAGACGACACAGCCATCATGGGGTGTATCTGGGATGATCAGGAAGAGGAGTACAGAAGTCTGGTGAGGAACTTTGTCGCATGGAGTCACACAAACCACCTGCAACTCAACACCTCAAAGACTAAGGAACTGGTTGTGGACTTCGGGAGGTCTAGAGCAGGTCCACTGCCGGTTCAGATAGAGGGGGAGGAGGTGGAGGTGGTCAACAAGTACAAGTACCTCGGGCTGTGGGTGGACAATAAACTGGACTGGTCATGCAACACAGAGCACCTGTATAAAAAAGCCCAAAGCCGACTGTACTTCCTCAGGAGGCTGAGGTCTTTTAACATCTGCAGGAAGCTCCTGAGGATGTTTTACCAGTCGGTGGTTGCTGGAGTACTTTTCTATGCTGTGGTGTGCTGGGGGAGCAGCACAGCAAAGAAGGACTCATCCAGGCTGGAGAAACTGATCAGGAGGGCTAGCTCTGTGGTCGGCATGAAGCTGGACACTCTGGTGACAGTGGCAGAGAAAAGGACATTAAAGAAACTGATGGACATTATGGACAATGCCAGGCATCCTCTGCACACGGCCATTAACAACCAGAAGAGTCTGTTCAGTGACAGGTTGCTTCTCCCAAAGACAAGAACTAACAGACTTAAAAACTCCTTTGTCCCACACGCCATCAGACTGTTTAACTCCTCTCTGGAGGGGAGAGGGAGGGGAAACAGGAGGACAAAGGAGGGAACAACTAAGCTGTAGTGCCTCTTCACCTCACTGTGCAATACCTTTTGTGCAATACTTTTGTAAATAGTCAACGGTGCAATAGACTCAATACTTGAAATGTGCAATTCACTTGTATTTTTATTTTTATTCCTATTTATTCTATTTATCCCCTTCGTATATTTTATTTATATTGTCTCTGTATTTATATATATGTGTGTGTGTATAACTCTGTAACTTCTGTCGGTGCTGTGCTTTTTTGGAAATCGAATTTCCCAGAGGAACCCACCCGAGGGATTAATAAAGTTCTATCTTATCTTATCTTATCTTACATTCCAAAGCCAAGCAAGCCATCACTCACCGTTTCCGTAGTGTAGTGGTTATCACATTCGCCTCACACGCGAAAGGTCCCCGGTCCGAAACCGGGCGGAAACATGGGTGTTTTGCTTCTTTGGTCACAAGGGAATTGATGTTCACTGTTTAGACAACTCTGCTTGTCCAGCATTTTCTCTGTTTTACTTGCGTCCCTATTGAGAAATAAGACTCCTAGTTTTGTCTTCTATAGGTTGTGTGCTAGCCAAGCAAAGGACATCAAAAAGCTTGTCAACCAGAAGCTCAGAGCCTTCAGTGGTGGCAACAGAGTTAGAAGTGAGAAGAGTACAAGGGGAATTGTTGCCTTGAGTGACGGTGGCCAATGAAAGATACAGCAGGACGCTGAAGTGGAAAGTGCAGTACAAGAGCATGAGCGAGGTTTGGTGCGGCATGAAGACCACGCGCAGATGGGATCAGCCAACAGAAGAGGAGTGGAATTGACTGGGCCACTAACTTGTTCTTTAAGTCATTAAACTCTCATGCTAGCTTGTGCTAATGCGGAGCAAAGGGCTAGAAAGCCAAATGAGGCTCCACTGAGACTTGAACTCAGATCACTGGATTCAAAGTGGAGAGTGCTAACCGTTACACCATGGAACCCTGCTGAAAGCAGAAAAAAGTTCTCTGTCAAACACCCATAAAACTGTAGTTCCTGGTAAAGTGATGGGGTTTTTTACATGGCCGACGAGAGTTTGCGTGTCATACCTGCTGCGAATCCCACCTTGACATGACGCCGACAGAGGCTTGCAGGTCCTCGTTAGTATAGTGGACAGTATCTCCGCCTGTCACGCGGAAGACCGGGGTTCGATTCCCCGACGGGGAGTGAGCAGTCTCCTTCTCTGCTCTTCCTTTTCCTTTTACCTGGAATGACCACACACCCGTTAATCGCACGCTACGTGCATTTTTTTTGCACAGAGTCCATCATTCAAAAAGACCCTGTGGAATTTCTCCACCAGATCCTAGTCGATCTAACAATCTAGTCCTATAATGGGTTTGAAAAAACATCAATTCCACCTGTGCACTCATAAGTCAAAAATGTCTTCTAGGCAAGAGCTCCCATGAGAAGAGAAGCTTGTCCAAGAGAACTCTGCTTGTCCAGCGTTTTCTCTGCTTTACTTGCGTCCCTATTAACAAATAAGTCTCGTGTGTTTGTCTTCTGTAGGTTGTGTGCTAGCCTGACAAAGAACATCAAAGAGCTTGTCAACAAGAAGATCAGCTCCCATTTGAAGAGATGCTATCTCGAGATCACAATTTGGATTGTCAATATAACCATAAATGGGGGAATGCTTGAAAAATGACACAAATGGGAGTTCCCCGCTTCTCACTAGTCCTACATGATCTGTCATAAAAGTCCTCAAATTTAAGAAGGCATCGAATTGCCCCTCTAATGACGAGAGGGCGTGCACGCTCCGTTTCCGTAGTGTAGTGGTTATCACGTTCGCCTAACACGCGAAAGGTCCCTGGTCCGAAACCAGGCGGAAACATGCTTCTTTGTTTCCCGATACAAAAGTGTCTGCCTGCAGGCATTGCTTTATCTTATGGGGTTGTACTGCTGTTTGGCACAAAGAGGAGTGAAAGTACTCAAATCTTGTACAGGGCTCTGACGCTTGTAACCTTTGGATGCTCATGTTGTAAAAAGTTGTCTATAGCCCAAATTTCAGGAAATTTCACACAAACCAACATGTCTCCAGTCACCATATTTACTGAAGATGCAGGCACAGACTAAGCTCTTGGAAATGAGTGTCTCTAGCTGGCCTGCCCAGGACTTGGGCCTATTTTCAGCCAATGCACAACGTGATCAACCGCATGGCCTCTTTAGATAACAGTTCTGGGCTTCTTAGGGCAGCATATGTCGAGCTGCGCTTGCTTCAGAGAACTCCTAAATGTCAAAAGTTTTTAAGTGAGACTAACATCGAGACTATAGTTCAGATTCCTTGCTAGCGAGCGTCTGTCTCTTCTCCATGGTTCCTTCTGTTCAAGGGCATGATAGTAACCTGCCATCAGATTTGTCAGATTGGCCAGATTACTGATTGAGACACATTCCAAAGCCAAGCAAGCCATCACTCACCGTTTCCGTAGTGTAGTGGTTATCACATTCGCCTCACATGCGAAAGGTCCCCGGGCGGAAACATGGGTGTTTTGCTTCTTTGGTCACAAGGGAATTGATGCTCACTGTTTGGACAACTCTGCTTGTCCAGCATTTTCTCTGTTTTACTTGCGTCCCTATTGAGAAATAAGACTCCTAGTTTTGTCTTCTATAGGTTGTGTGCTAGCCAAGCAAAGGACATCAAAAAGCTTGTCAACCAGAAGCTCAGAGCCTTCAGTGGTGGCAACAGAGTTAGAAGTGAGAAGAGTACAAGGGGAATTGTTGCCTTGAGTGACGGTGGCCAATGAAAGATACAGCAGGACGCTGAAGTGGAAAGTGCAGTACAAGAGCATGAGCGAGGTTTGGTGCGGCATGAAGACCACGCGCAGATGGGATCAGCCAACAGAAGAGGAGTGGAATTGACTGGGCCACTAACTTGTTCTTTAAGTCATTAAACTCTCATGCTAGCTTGTGCTAATGCAGAGCAAAGGGCTAGAAAGCCAAATGAGGCTCCACTGAGACTTGAACTCAGATCACTGGATTCAAAGTCCAGAGTGCTAACCATTACACCATGGAACCCTGCTGAAAGCAGAAAAAAGTTCTCTGTCAAACACCCATAAAACTGTAGTTCCTGGTAAAGTGATGGGGTTTTTTACATGGCCGACGAGAGTTTGCGTGTCATACCTGCTGCGAATCCCACCTTGACATGACGCCGACAGAGGCTTGCAGGTCCTCGTTAGTATAGTGGACAGTATCTCCGCCTGTCACGCGGAAGACCGGGGTTCGATTCCCCGACGGGGAGTGAGCAGTCTCCTTCTCTGCTCTTCCTTTTACCTGGAATGACCACACACCCGTTAATCGCACGCTACGTGCATTTTTTTTGCACAGAGTCCATCATTCAAAAACACCCTGTGGAATTTCTCCACCACATCCTAGTCGATCTAACAATCTAGTCCTATAATGGGTTTGAAAAAACATCAATTCCACCTGTGCACTCATAAGTCAAAAATGTCTTCTAGGCAAGAGCTCCCATGAGAAGAGAAGCTTGTCCAAGAGAACTCTGCTTGTCCAGCGTTTTCTCTGCTTTACTTGCGTCCCTATTAACAAATAAGTCTCGTGTGTTTGTCTTCTGTAGGTTGTGTGCTAGCCTGACAAAGAACATCAAAGAGCTTGTCAACAAGAAGATCAGCTCCCATTTGAAGAGATGCTATCTCGAGATCACAATTTGGATTGTCAATATAACCATAAATGGGGGAATGCTTGAAAAATGACAAAAATGGGAGTTCCCCGCTTCTCACTAGTCCTACATGATCTGTCATAAAAGTCCTCAAATTTAAGAAGGCATCGAATTGCCCCTCTAATGACGAGAGGGCATGCACGCTCCGTTTCCGTAGTGTAGTGGTTATCACGTTCGCCTAACACGCGAAAGGTCCCTGGTCCGAAACCAGGCGGAAACATGTGTCTTTGTTTCCCGATACAAAAGTGTCTGCCTGCAGGCATTGCTTTATCTTATGGGGTTGTACTGCTGTTTGGCACAAAGAGGAGTGAAAGTACTCAAATCTTGTACAGGGCTCTGACGCTTGTAACCTTTGGATGCTCATGTTGTAAAAAGTTGTCTATAGCCCAAATTTCAGGAAATTTCACACAAACCAACATGTCTCCAGTCACCATATTTACTGAAGATGCAGGCACAGACTAAGCTCTTGGAAATGAGTGTCTCTAGCTGGCCTGCCCAGGACTTGGGCCTATTTTCAGCCAATGCACAACGTGATCAACCGCATGGCCTCTTTAGATAACAGTTCTGGGCTTCTTAGGGCAGCATATGTCGAGCTGCGCTTGCTTCAGAGAACTCCTAAATGTCAAAAGTTTTTAAGTGAGACTAACATCGAGACTATAGTTCAGATTCCTTGCTAGCGAGCGTCTGTCTCTTCTCCATGGTTCCTTCTGTTCAAGGGCATGATAGTAACCTGCCATCAGATTTGTCAGATTGGCCAGATTACTGATTGAGACACATTCCAAAGCCAAGCAAGCCATCGCTCACCGTTTCCGTAGTGTAGTGGTTATCACATTCGCCTCACACGCGAAAGGTCCCCGGTCCGAAACCGGGCGGAAACATGGGTGTTTTGCTTCTTTGGTCACAAGGGAATTGATGTTCACTGTTTAGACAACTCTGCTTGTCCAGCATTTTCTCTGTTTTACTTGCGTCCCTATTGAGAAATAAGACTCCTAGTTTTGTCTTCTATAGGTTGTGTGCTAGCCAAGCAAAGGACATCAAAAAGCTTGTCAACCAGAAGCTCAGAGCCTTCAGTGGTGGCAACAGAGTTAGAAGTGAGAAGAGTACAAGGGGAATTGTTGCCTTGAGTCACGGTGGCCAATGAAAGATACAGCAGGACGCTGAAGTGGAAAGTGCAGTACAAGAGCATGAGCGAGGTTTGGTGCGGCATGAAGACCACGCGCAGATGGGATCAGCCAACAGAAGAGGAGTGGAATTGACTGGGCCACTAACTTGTCTTTAAGTCATTAAACTCTCATGCTAGCTTGTGCTAATGCGGAGCAAAGGGCTAGAAAGCCAAATGAGGCTCCACTGAGACTTGAACTCAGATCACTGGATTCAAAGTCCAGAGTGCTAACCGTTTCACCATGGAACCCTGCTGAAAGCAGAAAAAAGTTCTCTGTCAAACACCCATAAAACTGTAGTTCCTGGTAAAGTGATGGGGTTTTTTACATGGCCGACGAGAGTTTGCGTGTCATACCTGCTGCGAATCCCACCTTGACATGACGCCGACAGAGGCTTGCAGGTCCTCGTTAGTATAGTGGACAGTATCTCCGCCTGTCACGCGGAAGACCGGGGTTCGATTCCCCGACGGGGAGTGAGCAGTCTCCTTCTCTGCTCTTCCTTTTACCTGGAATGACCACACACCCGTTAATCGCACGCTACGTGCATTTTTTTTGCACAGAGTCCATCATTCAAAAACACCCTGTGGAATTTCTCCACCACATCCTAGTCGATCTAACAATCTAGTCCTATAATGGGTTTGAAAAAACATCAATTCCACCTGTGCACTCATAAGTCAAAAATGTCTTCTAGGCAAGAGCTCCCATGAGAAGAGAAGCTTGTCCAAGAGAACTCTGCTTGTCCAGCGTTTTCTCTGCTTTACTTGCGTCCCTATTAACAAATAAGTCTCGTGTGTTTGTCTTCTGTAGGTTGTGTGCTAGCCTGACAAAGAACATCAAAGAGCTTGTCAACAAGAAGATCAGCTCCCATTTGAAGAGATGCTATCTCGAGATCACAATTTGGATTGTCAATATAACCATAAATGGGGGAATGCTTGAAAAATGACACAAATGGGAGTTCCCCGCTTCTCACTAGTCCTACATGATCTGTCATAAAAGTCCTCAAATTTAAGAAGGCATCGAATTGCCCCTCTAATGACGAGAGGTCATGCACACTCCGTTTCCGTAGTGTAGTGGTTATCACGTTCGCCTAACACGCGAAAGGTCCCTGGTCCGAAACCAGGCGGAAACATGCTTCTTTGTTTCCCCATACAAAAGTGTCTGCCTGCAGGCATTGCTTTATCTTATGGGGTTGTACTGCTGTTTGGCACAAAGAGGAGTGAAAGTACTCAAATCTTGTACAGGGCTCTGACGCTTGTAACCTTTGGATGCTCATGTTGTAAAAAGTTGTCTATAGCCCAAATTTCAGGAAATTTCACACAAACCAACATGTCTCCAGTCACCATATTTACTGAAGATGCAGGCACAGACTAAGCTCTTGGAAATGAGTGTCTCTAGCTGGCCTGCCCAGGACTTGGGCCTATTTTCAGCCAATGCACAACGTGATCAACCGCATGGCCTCTTTAGATAACAGTTCTGGGCTTCTTAGGGCAGCATATGTCGAGCTGCGCTTGCTTCAGAGAACTCCTAAATGTCAAAAGTTTTTAAGTGAGACTAACATCGAGACTATAGTTCAGATTCCTTGCTAGCGAGCGTCTGTCTCTTCTCCATGGTTCCTTCTGTTCAAGGGCATGATAGTAACCTGCCATCAGATTTGTCAGATTGGCCAGATTACTGATTGAGACACATTCCAAAGCCAAGCAAGCCATCGCTCACCGTTTCCGTAGTGTAGTGGTTATCACATTCGCCTCACACGCGAAAGGTCCCCGGTCCGAAACCGGGCGGAAACATGGGTGTTTTGCTTCTTTGGTCACAAGGGAATTGATGTTCACTGTTTAGACAACTCTGCTTGTCCAGCATTTTCTCTGTTTTACTTGCGTCCCTATTGAGAAATAAGACTCCTAGTTTTGTCTTCTATAGGTTGTGTGCTAGCCAAGCAAAGGACATCAAAAAGCTTGTCAACCAGAAGCTCAGAGCCTTCAGTGGTGGCAACAGAGTTAGAAGTGAGAAGAGTACAAGGGGAATTGTTGCCTTGAGTCACGGTGGCCAATGAAAGATACAGCAGGACGCTGAAGTGGAAAGTGCAGTACAAGAGCATGAGCGAGGTTTGGTGCGGCATGAAGACCACGCGCAGATGGGATCAGCCAACAGAAGAGGAGTGGAATTGACTGGGCCACTAACTTGTCTTTAAGTCATTAAACTCTCATGCTAGCTTGTGCTAATGCGGAGCAAAGGGCTAGAAAGCCAAATGAGGCTCCACTGAGACTTGAACTCAGATCACTGGATTCAAAGTCCAGAGTGCTAACCGTTTCACCATGGAACCCTGCTGAAAGCAGAAAAAAGTTCTCTGTCAAACACCCATAAAACTGTAGTTCCTGGTAAAGTGATGGGGTTTTTTACATGGCCGACGAGAGTTTGCGTGTCATACCTGCTGCGAATCCCACCTTGACATGACGCCAACAGAGGCTTGCAGGTCCTCGTTAGTATAGTGGACAGTATCTCCGCCTGTCACGCGGAAGACCGGGGTTCGATTCCCCGACGGGGAGTGAGCAGTCTCCTTCTCTGCTCTTCCTTTTACCTGGAATGACCACACACCCGTTAATCGCACGCTACGTGCATTTTTTTTGCACAGAGTCCATCATTCAAAAACACCCTGTGGAATTTCTCCACCACATCCTAGTCGATCTAACAATCTAGTCCTATAATGGGTTTGAAAAAACATCAATTCCACCTGTGCACTCATAAGTCAAAAATGTCTTCTAGGCAAGAGCTCCCATGAGAAGAGAAGCTTGTCCAAGAGAACTCTGCTTGTCCAGCGTTTTCTCTGCTTTACTTGCGTCCCTATTAACAAATAAGTCTCGTGTGTTTGTCTTCTGTAGGTTGTGTGCTAGCCTGACAAAGAACATCAAAGAGCTTGTCAACAAGAAGATCAGCTCCCATTTGAAGAGATGCTATCTCGAGATCACAATTTGGATTGTCAATATAACCATAAATGGGGGAATGCTTGAAAAATGACACAAATGGGAGTTCCCCGCTTCTCACTAGTCCTACATGATCTGTCATAAAAGTCCTCAAATTTAAGAAGGCATCGAATTGCCCCTCTAATGACGAGAGGTCATGCACACTCCGTTTCCGTAGTGTAGTGGTTATCACGTTCGCCTAACACGCGAAAGGTCCCTGGTCCGAAACCAGGCGGAAACATGCTTCTTTGTTTCCCCATACAAAAGTGTCTGCCTGCAGGCATTGCTTTATCTTATGGGGTTGTACTGCTGTTTGGCACAAAGAGGAGTGAAAGTACTCAAATCTTGTACAGGGCTCTGACGCTTGTAACCTTTGGATGCTCATGTTGTAAAAAGTTGTCTATAGCCCAAATTTCAGGAAATTTCACACAAACCAACATGTCTCCAGTCACCATATTTACTGAAGATGCAGGCACAGACTAAGCTCTTGGAAATGAGTGTCTCTAGCTGGCCTGCCCAGGACTTGGGCCTATTTTCAGCCAATGCACAACGTGATCAACCGCATGGCCTCTTTAGATAACAGTTCTGGGCTTCTTAGGGCAGCATATGTCGAGCTGCGCTTGCTTCAGAGAACTCCTAAATGTCAAAAGTTTTTAAGTGAGCCTAACATCGAGACTATAGTTCAGATTCCTTGCTAGCGAGCGTCTGTCTCTTCTCCATGGTTCCTTCTGTTCAAGGGCATGATAGTAACCTGCCATCAGATTTGTCAGATTGGCCAGATTACTGATTGAGACACATTCCAAAGCCAAGCAAGCCATCGCTCACCGTTTCCGTAGTGTAGTGGTTATCACATTCGCCTCACACGCGAAAGGTCCCCGGTCCGAAACCGGGCGGAAACATGGGTGTTTTGCTTCTTTGGTCACAAGGGAATTGATGTTCACTGTTTAGACAACTCTGCTTGTCCAGCATTTTCTCTGTTTTACTTGCGTCCCTATTGAGAAATAAGACTCCTAGTTTTGTCTTCTATAGGTTGTGTGCTAGCCAAGCAAAGGACATCAAAAAGCTTGTCAACCAGAAGCTCAGAGCCTTCAGTGGTGGCAACAGAGTTAGAAGTGAGAAGAGTACAAGGGGAATTGTTGCCTTGAGTCACGGTGGCCAATGAAAGATACAGCAGGACGCTGAAGTGGAAAGTGCAGTACAAGAGCATGAGCGAGGTTTGGTGCGGCATGAAGACCACGCGCAGATGGGATCAGCCAACAGAAGAGGAGTGGAATTGACTGGGCCACTAACTTGTCTTTAAGTCATTAAACTCTCATGCTAGCTTGTGCTAATGCGGAGCAAAGGGCTAGAAAGCCAAATGAGGCTCCACTGAGACTTGAACTCAGATCACTGGATTCAAAGTCCAGAGTGCTAACCGTTACACCATGGAACCCTGCTGAAAGCAGAAAAAAGTTCTCTGTCAAACACCCATAAAACTGTAGTTCCTGGTAAAGTGATGGGGTTTTTTACATGGCCGACAAGAGTTTGCGTGTCATACCTGCTGCGAATCCCACCTTGACATGACGCGACAGAGGTTTGCAGGTCCTCGTTAGTATAGTGGACAGTATCTCCGCCTGTCACGCGGAAGACCGGGGTTCGATTCCCCGACGGGGAGTGAGCAGTCTCCTTCTCGGCTCTGCCTTTTACCTGGAATGACCACACACCCGTTAATCGCACGCTACGTGCATTTTTTTTGCACAGAGTCCATCATTCAAAAACACCCTGTGGAATTTCTCCACCACATCCTAGTCGATCTAACAATCTAGTCCTATAATGGGTTTGAAAAAACATCAATTCCACCTGTGCACTCATAAGTCAAAAATGTCTTCTAGGCAAGAGCTCCCATGAGAAGAGAAGCTTGTCCAAGAGAACTCTGCTTGTCCAGCGTTTTCTCTGCTTTACTTGCGTCCCTATTAACAAATAAGTCTCGTGTGTTTGTCTTCTGTAGGTTGTGTGCTAGCCTGACAAAGAACATCAAAGAGCTTGTCAACAAGAAGATCAGCTCCCATTTGAAGAGATGCTATCTCGAGATCACAATTTGGATTGTCAATATAACCATAAATGGGGGAATGCTTGAAAAATGACACAAATGGGAGTTCCCCGCTTCTCACTAGTCCTACATGATCTGTCATAAAAGTCCTCAAATTTAAGAAGGCATCGAATTGCCCCTCTAATGACGAGAGGGCGTGCACGCTCCGTTTCCGTAGTGTAGTGGTTATCACGTTCGCCTAACACGCGAAAGGTCCCTGGTCCGAAACCAGGCGGAAACATGCTTCTTTGTTTCCCGATACAAAAGTGTCTGCCTGCAGGCATTGCTTTATCTTATGGGGTTGTACTGCTGTTTGGCACAAAGAGGAGTGAAAGTACTCAAATCTTGTACAGGGCTCTGACGCTTGTAACCTTTGGATGCTCATGTTGTAAAAAGTTGTCTATAGCCCAAATTTCAGGAAATTTCACACAAACCAACATGTCTCCAGTCACCATATTTACTGAAGATGCAGGCACAGACTAAGCTCTTGGAAATGAGTGTCTCTAGCTGGCCTGCCCAGGACTTGGGCCTATTTTCAGCCAATGCACAACGTGATCAACCGCATGGCCTCTTTAGATAACAGTTCTGGGCTTCTTAGGGCAGCATATGTCGAGCTGCGCTTGCTTCAGAGAACTCCTAAATGTCAAAAGTTTTTAAGTGAGCCTAACATCGAGACTATAGTTCAGATTCCTTGCTAGCGAGCGTCTGTCTCTTCTCCATGGTTCCTTCTGTTCAAGGGCATGATAGTAACCTGCCATCAGATTTGTCAGATTGGCCAGATTACTGATTGAGACACATTCCAAAGCCAAGCAAGCCATCACTCACCGTTTCCGTAGTGTAGTGGTTATCACATTCGCCTCACACGCGAAAGGTCCCCGGTTGGAAACATGGGTGTTTTGCTTCTTTGGTCACAAGGGAATTGATGTTCACTGTTTAGACAACTCTGCTTGTCCAGCATTTTCTCTGTTTTACTTGCGTCCCTATTGAGAAATAAGACTCCTAGTTTTGTCTTCTATAGGTTGTGTGCTAGCCAAGCAAAGGACATCAAAAAGCTTGTCAACCAGAAGCTCAGAGCCTTCAGTGGTGGCAACAGAGTTAGAAGTGAGAAGAGTACAAGGGGAATTGTTGCCTTGAGTCACGGTGACCAATGAAAGATACAGCAGGACGCTGAAGTGGAAAGTGCAGTACAAGAGCATGAGCGAGGTTTGGTGCGGCATGAAGACCACGCGCAGATGGGATCAGCCAACAGAAGAGGAGTGGAATTGACTGGGCCACTAACTTGTCTTTAAGTCATTAAACTCTCATGCTAGCTTGTGCTAATGCGGAGCAAAGGGCTAGAAAGCCAAATGAGGCTCCACTGAGACTTGAACTCAGATCACTGGATTCAAAGTCCAGAGTGCTAACCGTTACACCATGGAACCCTGCTGAAAGCAGAAAAAAGTTCTCTGTCAAACACCCATAAAACTGTAGTTCCTGGTAAAGTGATGGGGTTTTTTACATGGCCGACGAGAGTTTGCGTGTCATACCTGCTGCGAATCCCACCTTGACATGACGCGACAGAGGCTTGCAGGTCCTCGTTAGTATAGTGGACAGTATCTCCGCCTGTCGCGCAGAAGACCGGGGTTCGATTCCCCGACGGGGAGTGAGCAGTCTCCTTCTCTGCTCTGCCTTTTACCTGGAATGACCACACACCCGTTAATCGCACGCTACGTGCATTTTTTTTGCACAGAGTCCATCATTCAAAAACACCCTGTGGAATTTCTCCACCACATCCTAGTCGATCTAACAATCTAGTCCTATAATGGGTTTGAAAAAACATCAATTCCACCTGTGCACTCATAAGTCAAAAATGTCTTCTAGGCAAGAGCTCCCATGAGAAGAGAAGCTTGTCCAAGAGAACTCTGCTTGTCCAGCGTTTTCTCTGCTTTACTTGCGTCCCTATTAACAAATAAGTCTCGTGTGTTTGTCTTCTGTAGGTTGTGTGCTAGCCTGACAAAGAACATCAAAGAGCTTGTCAACAAGAAGATCAGCTCCCATTTGAAGAGATGCTATCTCGAGATCACAATTTGGATTGTCAATATAACCATAAATGGGGGAATGCTTGAAAAATGACACAAATGGGAGTTCCCCGCTTCTCACTAGTCCTACATGATCTGTCATAAAAGTCCTCAAATTTAAGAAGGCATCGAATTGCCCCTCTAATGACGAGAGGGCGTGCACGCTCCGTTTCCGTAGTGTAGTGGTTATCACGTTCGCCTAACACGCGAAAGGTCCCTGGTCCAAAACCAGGCGGAAACATGCTTCTTTGTTTCCCGATACAAAAGTGTCTGCCTGCAGGCATTGCTTTATCTTATGGGGTTGTACTGCTGTTTGGCACAAAGAGGAGTGAAAGTACTCAAATCTTGTACAGGGCTCTGACGCTTGTAACCTTTGGATGCTCATGTTGTAAAAAGTTGTCTATAGCCCAAATTTCAGGAAATTTCACACAAACCAACATGTCTCCAGTCACCATATTTACTGAAGATGCAGGCACAGACTAAGCTCTTGGAAATGAGTGTCTCTAGCTGGCCTGCCCAGGACTTGGGCCTATTTTCAGCCAATGCACAACGTGATCAACCGCATGGCCTCTTTAGATAACAGTTCTGGGCTTCTTAGGGCAGCATATGTCGAGCTGCGCTTGCTTCAGAGAACTCCTAAATGTCAAAAGTTTTTAAGTGAGCCTAACATCGAGACTATAGTTCAGAGTCCTTGCTAGCGAGCGTCTGTCTCTTCTCCATGGTTCCTTCTGTTCAAGGGCATGATAGTAACCTGCCATCAGATTTGTCAGATTGGCCAGATTACTGATTGAGACACATTCCAAAGCCAAGCAAGCCATCACTCACCGTTTCCGTAGTGTAGTGGTTATCACATTCGCCTCACACGCGAAAGGACCCCGGTTCGAAACCGGGCGGAAACATGGGTGTTTTGCTTCTTTGGTCACAAGGGAATTGATGTTCACTGTTTAGACAACTCTGCTTGTCCAGCATTTTCTCTGTTTTACTTGCGTCCCTATTGAGAAATAAGACTCCTAGTTTTGTCTTCTATAGGTTGTGTGCTAGCCAAGCAAAGGACATCAAAAAGCTTGTCAACCAGAAGCTCAGAGCCTTCAGTGGTGGCAACAGAGTTAGAAGTGAGAAGAGTACAAGGGGAATTGTTGCCTTGAGTCACGGTGGCCAATGAAAGATACAGCAGGACGCTGAAGTGGAAAGTGCAGTACAAGAGCATGAGCGAGGTTTGGTGCGGCATGAAGACCACGCGCAGATGGGATCAGCCAACAGAAGAGGAGTGGAATTGACTGGGCCACTAACTTGTTCTTTAAGTCATTAAACTCTCATGCTAGCTTGTGCTAATGCAGAGCAAAGGGCTAGAAAGCCAAATGAGGCTCCACTGAGACTTGAACTCAGATCACTGGATTCAAAGTCCAGAGTGCTAACGGTTACACCATGGAACCCTGCTGAAAGCAGAAAAAAGTTCTCTGTCAAACACCCATAAAACTGTAGTTCCTGGTAAAGTGATGGGGTTTTTTACATGGCCGACGAGAGTTTGCGTGTCATACCTGCTGCGAATCCCACCTTGACATGACGCCGACAGAGGCTTGCAGGTCCTCGTTAGTATAGTGGACAGTATCTCCGCCTGTCACGTGGAAGACCGGGGTTCGATTCCCCGACGGGGAGTGAGCAGTCTCCTTCTCTGCTCTTCCTTTTACCTGGAATGACCACACACCCGTTAATCGCACGCTACGTGCATTTTTTTTGCACAGAGACAATCATTCAAAAAGACCCTGTGGAATTTCTCCACCACATCCTAGTCGATCTAACAATCTAGTCCTATAATGGGTTTGAAAAAACATCAATTCCACCTGTGCACTCATAAGTCAAAAATGTCTTCTAGGCAAGAGTTCCCATGAGAAGAGAAGCTTGTCCAAGAGAACTCTGCTTGTCCAGCGTTTTCTCTGCTTTACTTGCGTCCCTATTAACAAATAAGTCTCGTGTGTTTGTCTTCTGTAGGTTGTGTGCTAGCCTGACAAAGAACATCAAAGAGCTTGTCAACAAGAAGATCAGCTCCCATTTGAAGAGATGCTATCTCGAGATCACAATTTGGATTGTCAATATAACCATAAATGGGGGAATGCTTGAAAAATGACACAAATGGGAGTTCCCCGCTTCTCACTAGTCCTACATGATCTGTCATAAAAGTCCTCAAATTTAAGAAGGCATCGAATTGCCCCTCTAATGACGAGAGGGCATGCACGCTCCGTTTCTGTAGTGTAGTGGTTATCACGTTCGCCTAACACGCGAAAGGTCCCTGGTCCGAAACCAGGCGGAAACATGCGTCTTTGTTTCCCGATACAAAAGTGTCTGCCTGCAGACATTGCTTTATCTTATGGGGTTGTACTGCTGTTTGGCACAAAGAGGAGTGAAAGTACTCAAATCTTGTACAGGGCTCTGACGCTTGTAACCTTTCGATGCTCATGTTGTAAAAAGTTGTCTATAGCCCAAATTTCAGGAAATTTCACACAAACCAACATGTCTCCAGTCACCATATTTACTGAAGATGCAGGCACAGACTAAGCTCTTGGAAATGAGTGTCTCTAGCTGGCCTGCCCAGGACTTGGGCCTATTTTCAGCCAATGCACAACGTGATCAACCGCATGGCCTCTTTAGATAACAGTTCTGGGCTTCTTAGGGCAGCATATGTCGAGCTGCGCTTGCTTCAGAGAACTCCTAAATGTCAAAAGTTTTTAAGTGAGCCTAACATCGAGACTATAGTTCAGATTCCTTGCTAGCGAGCGTCTGTCTCTTCTCCATGGTTCCTTCTGTTCAAGGGCATGATAGTAACCTGCCATCAGATTTGTCAGATTGGCCAGATTACTGATTGAGACACATTCCAAAGCCAAGCAAGCCATCACTCACAGTTTCCGTAGTATAGTGGTTATCACATTCGCCTCACACGCGAAAGGTCCCCGGTCCGAAACCGGGCGGAAACATGGGTGTTTTGCTTCTTTGGTCACAAGGGAATTGATGTTCACTGTTTAGACAACTCTGCTTGTCCAGCATTTTCTCTGTTTTACTTGCGTCCCTATTGAGAAATAAGACTCCTAGTTTTGTCTTCTATAGGTTGTGTGCTAGCCAAGCAAAGGACATCAAAAAGCTTGTCAACCAGAAGCTCAGAGCCTTCAGTGGTGGCAACAGAGTTAGAAGTGAGAAGAGTACAAGGGGAATTGTTGCCTTGAGTCACGGTGGCCAATGAAAGATACAGCAGGACGCTGAAGTGGAAAGTGCAGTACAAGAGCATGAGCGAGGTTTGGTGCGGCATGAAGACCACGCGCAGATGGGATCAGCCAACAGAAGAGGAGTGGAATTGACTGGGCCACTAACTTGTTCTTTAAGTCATTAAACTCTCATGCTAGCTTGTGCTAATGCAGAGCAAAGGGCTAGAAAGCCAAATGAGGCTCCACTGAGACTTGAACTCAGATCACTGGATTCAAAGTCCAGAGTGCTAACGGTTACACCATGGAACCCTGCTGAAAGCAGAAAAAAGTTCTCTGTCAAACACCCATAAAACTGTAGTTCCTGGTAAAGTGATGGGGTTTTTTACATGGCCGACGAGAGTTTGCGTGTCATACCTGCTGCGAATCCCACCTTGACATGACGCCGACAGAGGCTTGCAGGTCCTCGTTAGTATAGTGGACAGTATCTCCGCCTGTCACGCGGAAGACCGGGGTTCGATTCCCCGACGGGGAGTGAGCAGTCTCCTTCTCTGCTCTTCCTTTTACCTGGAATGACCACACACCCGTTAATCGCACGCTACGTGCATTTTTTTTGCACAGAGACAATCATTCAAAAAGACCCTGTGGAATTTCTCCACCACATCCTAGTCGATCTAACAATCTAGTCCTATAATGGGTTTGAAAAAACATCAATTCCACCTGTGCACTCATAAGTCAAAAATGTCTTCTAGGCAAGAGTTCCCATGAGAAGAGAAGCTTGTCCAAGAGAACTCTGCTTGTCCAGCGTTTTCTCTGCTTTACTTGCGTCCCTATTAACAAATAAGTCTCGTGTGTTTGTCTTCTGTAGGTTGTGTGCTAGCCTGACAAAGAACATCAAAGAGCTTGTCAACAAGAAGATCAGCTCCCATTTGAAGAGATGCTATCTCGAGATCACAATTTGGATTGTCAATATAACCATAAATGGGGGAATGCTTGAAAAATGACACAAATGGGAGTTCCCCGCTTCTCACTAGTCCTACATGATCTGTCATAAAAGTCCTCAAATTTAAGAAGGCATCGAATTGCCCCTCTAATGACGAGAGGGCATGCACGCTCCGTTTCCGTAGTGGTTATCACGTTCGCCTAACACGCGAAAGGTCCCTGGTCCGAAACCAGGCGGAAACATGCTTCTTTGTTTCCCGATACAAAAGTGTCTGCCTGCAGGCATTGCTTTATCTTATGGGGTTGTACTGCTGTTTGGCACAAAGAGGAGTGAAAGTACTCAAATCTTGTACAGGGCTCTGACGCTTGTAACCTTTGGATGCTCATGTTGTAAAAAGTTGTCTATAGCCCAAATTTCAGGAAATTTCACACAAACCAACATGTCTCCAGTCACCATATTTACTGAAGATGCAGGCACAGACTAAGCTCTTGGAAATGAGTGTCTCTAGCTGGCCTGCCCAGGACTTGGGCCTATTTTCAGCCAATGCACAACGTGATCAACCGCATGGCCTCTTTAGATAACAGTTCTGGGCTTCTTAGGGCAGCATATGTCGAGCTGCGCTTGCTTCAGAGAACTCCTAAATGTCAAAAGTTTTTAAGTGAGCCTAACATCGAGACTATAGTACAGATTCCTTGCTAGCGAGTGTCTGTCTCTTCTCCATGGTTCCTTCTGTTCAAGGGCATGATAGTAACCTGCCATCAGATTTGTCAGATTGGCCAGATTACTGATTGAGACACATTCCAAAGCCAAGCAAGCCATCACTCACCGTTTCCGTAGTGTAGTGGTTATCACATTCGCCTCACACGCGAAAGGTCCCCGGGCGGAAACATGGGTGTTTTGCTTCTTTGGTCACAAGGGAATTGATGTTCACTGTTTAGACAACTCTGCTTGTCCAGCATTTTCTCTGTTTTACTTGCGTCCCTATTGAGAAATAAGAGTGGTAAGGGCTCTAGAGGAGGAGGTAAGTGACGGACGGAAGTGAGGTAAGTGACGGAAGTGATGTTGTAGGTGACGTCAGACGCCGGAGATTTTGGCGGAGAAAAAGCAAATGGTAGCATAGAGTTTAACAAAGGTTTTCCAAGCTTCAGTATTACCAAATATACTAATCAATTGTCATATAACTAACAACATCTGTTTTATCATCTCTAACACCCTGGAGGACAACGGGGAGAGTTTAGACGCTCTCCAAGATTACATCGACCGCCGTTTTCAAGATTTAGTAATGCATAAGGCCCAGAGTGCATCTTCCCCGGCCAAAATCGAGACGCCGTCATCGAAGAGAAGTCGCCAGGCAGACTCCCCCGGTACAACATCGCCTGCCGGCAAAGACATCGCAGAAATCCTGGAGTCAATCGACAAGCGATTGTCCAGTTTCGATGCGAGGCTGTCCCTGGTGGAGATCTTACACCGGGAATTTAAATCTCTGAGAGAATCCCTGGAATTCAGCCAGCGGCAGGTGGAAACGCTTGCCGCTGAAAATGCCACGCTACGGGAGTCGGTTAAATCTCTCACCGATAACGTGACCCAGCTAAACATTGAAAATAAAAAAATAAAAGAGTCCGTTATCGATCTACAAGCCCGTAGCATGAGAGATAATCTTGTGTTTTCTGGTATTCCAGAAACTGCCGGAGAGGACGCAGAGGCAACGGTGAAAAGCTTCATTAAAATCCACCTGAAGCTGCCGGAGGACACCGTAAAGAACATCGACTTCGATAGAGTACATCGCTTGGGGGGCGCGCGGTCGCGGACCGGGAGACCACGGCCTATTGTGGCCAAATTCAGTCAATTCAAACAGAAGGAACAGGTGAAGAGTCGCGGCAGAGAGCTGAAAGGAACGGACTTCAGCGTGAACGACCAGTTCCCCAAAGAGATCCTGGAACGACGCAAGGTCCTGTTCCCAGTTCGACGTAGCTTTATCCAGAAAGGCTCCCGTGCTGTCATCGCTGTGGACCGGCTCTACGTGGACGGACAGCTGTACCGCGACCCCGGCACCACACCGTGGTTATACTGACTGCACTCCAGATAAGAACCCGCTACACTCTTTTCTTATTCATTCACACTTTCTCCTTTAAAATGTGTTTAACCTAGTAATATCAGTAGGATGTCATAGCAGATATAACACCGTCACCCTCCGTCATTGCTTTAATTGGAATGTTTCCGTTTCGTTTCCTTTTTTTTGTTGTCGCTCACAGTTCATGTGGTTTCTTTCTTTCTCTTGTCTTTCACTGCTGTGGTCACCTACTTCCCCACTCACCTACAAACAACACCCTCTATTTCTCCATATTTTCACAACACGATCACGCAAACACATCAGCTCAACGGCAGCACATTCACAACAGCCTCACAGCACGCACAGACTTGCAGGACACATAAGCAAGCCACGCTTGTTCATATTAGTGAATATTCACACACATAGTCAGACTTATGGAGTCTCTCACCACACTTCTTTTTCTCTTTCTATTTACAAACAAGGGATGTTTCCATATTCTCTCCACCTGTCTAAACGAAACACCCAGCATACATCATTAAACATACACGCACAATTAAGGGCATGCTGAGGTTTGTCACATGGAATGTAAATGGAGCTGGCACCAGAGGAAAGAGGTTAAAAATATTTAACCAGCTTAAAAAACTACAGGCAGATGTTGTTTTATTACAAGAAACTCACAAACCTGTCACAGGTTTAAATGAACTTAAAACACCTGAGTTTCCTAACGTGTTTGCAGCCGGTTATAATTCTAGACAACGGGGAGTAGCAATTTTAATACATAAAAATGTTAATTTTACAGTACTCGATACAGTTATAGATCCAGAGGGTAGATTTCTAATTATTAAACTATCAATATTGAACAAAAAACTATGTATTGTTAGTATATATGGTCCAAATGTTGATGAACCCTCATTCTTCCACGGTTTTTTTAGTGCACTCTCTGAACACCTTGATTGCACACTCATTCTTGGCGGTGACCTCAACCTTGGACTAAATGAAGAAATGGATAGGCTCAACACAACAGGAACTCAGCGTAATTGGCAGTCCACAAATATAATCAAACAGTATATGAACGACTTTGGTCTTTGCGATGCATGGCGCTCTCTTCACCCCACCAGTAAGGAATATACTTTTTTCTCGCATGTTCATCACTCTTACTCTCGTCTGGATTATTTTTTGGTCAGCAGCTCACTGCTGTGTGACATTTCAGACACTGAGATTCATCCTATAGCTGTCAGCGATCATGCTCCTGTATCTTTAACACTAATGCACAAGAATAATACTACGCCAAGTAAAAACTGGAGATTTAATATATCACTACTTAAAGATGAAGACTTTATTAAATACTTTAAAAAGGAATGGACTTCATATTTAGACTTTAATGACACTCCCGGAATATCTGCTTCTGTTCTATGGGAAGCAGGGAAAGCTGTGATGAGAGGTAAAATAATTTCTTTCTCATCACACAAAAAGAAAGAAGAAAACAAAAATATTCAGGAATTAGAAAAAAACATCAAATCACTAGAAGAAGCCTACGCGTCCCACCAAGATCAGGAAACATTGACCAAAATAT
This sequence comes from Aulonocara stuartgranti, assembly GCF_965226115.1. Classification (NCBI taxonomy): domain Eukaryota; kingdom Metazoa; phylum Chordata; class Actinopteri; order Cichliformes; family Cichlidae; genus Aulonocara; species Aulonocara stuartgranti. The sequence goes on along the minus strand of NC_138947.1, from coordinate 5,805,028 downwards.
GCAAAACAAAACTAGAATTAAATGAAACTATTAATAAAAAAACACAATTCCTTATACAAAGACTTCGCTTGCAGAATTTTGAACACAGTAACAAATCAGGTCGATTTCTAGCTAACCAGCTAAAAATAAATAAAGAAAAAACAACTATATGTGCTGCTAAAGATTTATCGGGGAACACAATATATGATCCTGGAAGAATAAACAACATTTTTAGGGATTTCTATGAAACTTTATACTCACCACAAATAAACCCATCTAAAAATGAAATTGATCTGTTTCTTGACAACGTAACTCTTCCAAAATTGCTAGACAGTCAAGCAATGGAATTGGATTCGCCACTGACGCCAAGTGAACTCCAGGAAGCCCTGATAAGTATGCCCAATAATAAGGCTCCAGGTCCAGACGGCTTCCCTGCAGAATTCTACAAAGAATTCTGGACAATTTTGGCACCAGTATTCCACAGCATGTTGCAGGAAATCGAGGAAAAGGGCAGACTACCACCAAATATGAATTCTGCCAACATTAGTCTCCTGCTAAAACCAGGCAAAGACCCTTTATTTCCCTCAAGCTATCGTCCAATTTCTCTTTTAAATGTAGACCTTAAAATAATCTGCAAAGCTCTCTCAAAGAGATTAGAGAAAATGACCCCCCTCTTAATTCATCCTGACCAAACTGGTTTCATAAAAGGTCGGCACTCCTCAACAAACACTCGTAGATTACTTAATTTAATAGACTACTCATACGATAAAAACATCGAAGCCATAATATTATCTCTAGATGCAGAAAAAGCATTTGACAGAGTTAATTGGAAATTTTTATTCGCAACTTTACACAAATTTGGTTTTGGAAACTCTTTCATAAACTGGATAAGAATATTATACAATTCCCCAACGGCTCGTATCAGAACAAATGACCAGACATCCTCCAGCTTCTGTCTCCTGAGGGGCACCAGACAGGGATGCCCACTCTCCCCCTCACTTTTTGCAATTTTTATCGAACCTCTAGCAGCAGCATTTAGACAGGCTACAACAATTAAGGGCATAAAATGTAAGAACATAGAACATAAAATCAGTCTCTATGCGGATGATGTGTTGCTTTTTCTGCAAAACACACAAACCAACCTCTCTGAGGTAATTACTTTAATAAACTGGTTTTCAAGAGTTTCAGATTATTCAATTAACTGGCCAAAATCTACAGTTCTCCCCATTAACTGCTCCTTCCATAATTCTTCCTCTGCCCCACTGCAATCCGGAAATATTAAATATTTAGGTATTAATATCTCTCCTAAGCTTTCAGACTTAACTAAACTAAACCACATCCCACTTCTAAAGAAAGTAGAAGGCGATCTGACTAGATGGAAATCTTTACCCATATCACTCATGGGAAGGGTCGCCACTATAAAAATGATGATCTTGCCAAAAATAAATTACTTATTTTTGATGATCCCTAACAAACCATCACAAGATTGGTTCAGATCTCTGGATTCATATATTTCCAAATTCCTTTGGAAAGATAAACCCCCGCGTATTAGCTTAAAAACGCTACAAAGAACCAAGGATAGAGGAGGATTAGATCTGCCTAATTTTCACCAATACTTCTTAGCCAACAGGCTTCAGTTCATCTCAGAATGGTTAAAACATACCTTCTTAGTTGAGCCCTGGCTAGATGTTGAACAGGCACTATGCAAGGATCTAGAGATTTCAGACCTACCATTTATTAGCTCAAACATCAAAAGACATGAATGCTTTAAAAGTATCAACATCAGCTTTTCTCTAACAGCATGGTGGGAGTTTCTAAAAATAACGGAGTCTTCATTAATCCCATGCAAACGTACACCTATCTGGAATAACCCTGACATATTACAAAACAATAATATGATTAATTTCCCAGAATGGAGTTGTAAAGGAATTAAATACTTAGAACATATATTAGAGGGAACAGAATTTATTCCATTTGACAGACTAGTTGAACAATATGGGATCAACAAGACAAGGTTTTTAGAATATCAACAAATTAAATCCATAGTAAAAAAGAAATTTAACCTCAGTCAAGTTGAATTACAAACACCACTAAGTGCGGCACATTTTCTTACTCTTAAATCCCCCAAATTATTATCTAAAATATACAGAACACTTTCTAAATTAGATGAATCAATATCCCTTCCTACTGCAAAGTGGGAAGCAGATTTATCAGTCAACCTAGACCAAAACTTCTGGTCTCAGATTTGCTTAAAAACTTTTAAATTAATTAAAAATCCCAGTCTGCAATTAATACAATACAAAATACTTCATAGAGTGCACTATACAGGTCATCGGATGTTCAAGATGGGCTTTACATCTTCCAACAACTGCTCACACTGTCAAGGCAATACACCAGACAATTACATCCACGCTCTTTGGTTCTGTCCACCAGTGCAAAAGTTTTGGCGCGAGATATGTGAAGACTTATCAAAATGTCTGAAATGTAACATTCCAACCTCCCCCTTAGTGTGTTTGTTGGGCAGCTTAGATAATGTCACTTCAGAAAAGAATATAGCCCATATGATCTTCACTGCCCTATGCATAGCCAAGAAAACAGTCCTCATGAACTGGAAAAATAAAAATAATCTTAATTCTAACCAATATAGAAATTATCTATTAGATTACATTAGTCTTGACACAGCCTCTGCCACCACATTAGATCAATTGCTCTGGGCCCCTTTTATCAGCTCCATCACCTAGTGGGGGTGGGGGGTCATAGTTTGGTCCCGCCTTCACTGTTGTGATTGGTGAGGGGGTAGGGACAGGCTTAGGGCGTCGGGGGGTTCCCCGGAGGCATCTTCCTTGGGGGGCTCAACCCGGGGTAGCGGTCACGTCCGGTTGAGGGCTCTGTTGGCTCTCAGGTGACTGTTTCCTCGCGGCTGCGTGCAGCGGGGCTAGGGGAGGGTCTGTGCTGACGGACGCGGGTTACTGACCTGGCAACCTGGCTGCCCCTGGGTGGGTCCGGGATGGGCGTGAGGTTCTGGGGGCGCTCCGTCTCTGGGCTGGGGCCCGGGCCGGGCCTCGGGGGCTCGGGTCCTGGTTGGTGTGTTGCCGGGGTTGTGGGCGGGTGGGTGCATGGGGGCCCGGCCCTGGAGCAGGGTGCCGCCGGTGCATCGAGCCGCCTGGGGGGCTCTTCAACTGGTGGGGGGGATGGTCACATCTTGCAGGAGCTTTCTTCTCTCAGGAACTCTCTGCAGGAGGGGGAGATACAGGAGAGGTGGAGGAAGATCTCAGCCTGGGCGTTTACCGTCTTATGTAGTCTGGAAGATGTGTGGTTGGTGGGGTGGGTGCAGTTTTCTCTGTGGTGGGGTTGGGTGGACTGTCCAGGGCTCTGTGGAGCCGGGGGGCGCTACTGCACTGGGCCCCGGTCTGATGGGCCTGGGCCCCCCTTCCCTGGCGGGTCGCGGAGGGTGGGAGTGCCTACTGGGGTCAGCGGGGGAGCTGGCCCCAGGGAGGGGTTACCTGCCCCTCCCTTCCTTCCCTCCCCATCTCCAGCTGCCTCCCTCTTCCCGCTCCTCCACAACCACCCACACATGCAGGGCCTTGGAGTGGGGGTATGTCACCAGGGTGCAGAGGAGGCTACCCCCCCCCCCCCCCTGTCCCCTTCTGGCTGCCTCTGCCTCAATTTTATCCCACAACTTAGACATTCACATTATTCACACTCTCATTACACATACATATAGGATCTTGGGGGTGGGCACAATCACGGAGTCCAAATCACCATCAGGGTGTATACCTCACCCCTGACGTCGTTGCCCACCTCTCAATTTTAAATACACTTAGTCATTGAGGGTTAGCAGGAGGGACTATGCGCTTACCTGCTGCTCCTTGGCAGGTAGCTCCATGCCCTCCTGGGTTTTAATTGCACCTTAGAACACATATGCATCAACACTACAATGAGCGGGTGGAGGGAGGTTTGGAGTCTTCTCCCACCCCCATTCTCTGCGGCCTGCTGGAGCGGGAGGGCTAGTAGGAGGAGTTGGCCGTCCGACTGCGGTCTGGGGTGTGGGGCCTCCCTGCTGCTGCGGAGTCGGGGTGGTCTGCCTCTCCCCACCGCAGGGAAAAGGATAACACCACCTGGGTCTGGGTGCAATTCCCCCCTCCAGGGGCAAGGGTACCTAGACCCGGTTTGTAGAGTACGCTTGGGGAGTGTGATTGTGTGTACAGCGTCTCTTTATGTCTGTCTCCACGTTGGTTGAGTGTGGAGTGAGTGCATATGAGAGCATGAGGGTGGGAATGGATGTTTGTGTCTGTGTGTGCCTGTATGTCTGTGTCTATATGTCAGGTTGGGTATCAGACGCCACCTCTCTGGGGACACCTCAGGCCCTCCAAGGTTTGGAGGCCTATCTCCACCCACCACCACTTCCCCTGCCGGTGGCGGACTCCCTCAGGTGTCGGTGTGTTGGTGGTTCTTTGTGTCTGGGGGTGGGCGTCCGGGTACACACCGGCTCACTCCTTGGCGGCCGCTTGTCGGGGCCTGGGGCCTGGGGCTCGCTCGGGCCCCTTTGGAGGTGGGGTGCCCCCGGCCTCTCGGCCTAGGGCTCGGTCACTCAGGCGCAGCTGGGGGCCGGCGGAACTCACGGGCGCGTCACTGCAACTCCCCCTGACTTCTGCTCCGCGGCTGCTGGGCGAGCCCTCATCTGGGACTCTCCTCAGCTCTTACTGGGACAGTGGCGCGGCTGCCCCTCTGTTGGTCTTCCATGGTCTCTTGTGTTCTGGGGGCCTCTGGATGTCTGGAGTTTTGATCTCCTCCATACCCGCTTCACACCCTGGAGGACGGGGCTGTGGCCCCCCCACACTCCCTAGCAGATCATTACATGGAGAAACCTTTGGAATGCAAGCATGCTGATCCACACAGGTATGCACACATGGGTATTCACAGACGCGGACTAAAGCTTTCTTGGCTGCTGCCTCAAAGCACACTGTGCGCTGTCTATCTTGCGTGCTGCACAATATCGTTTATTATTTAGTAAATACTGATATCTATGACTAGCTAGTTTATTGTGATGGTGCTTTGTTTTCTCTATTATTATGTTGCTCTTTGTTGTTTGCTGTCTCCTCTGTTTGTTTTTGTTTGTTTGTTTGTTTGTTTTTTTTCTCCATACAGGTGACCCAGGAGTTTTGTTTTTTTTTTTGTCTCTCTCTTCCCCCCCCTTCTCACCGTCTCTTCTCCCCTTTGGTTTTCTTTCTTTCTCTCCCCCTCTCTCTCTCATTCATTCCCCCTGTCCTATTTATTAAAAAAATAAAAAATAAAAAATGACAAAGGATGAACTGAAGCTCTGCCATCACGTAATGTCGCATACTGCTGTTTCTGATGTCATTTAAAAAAAAAAAAAAAAAAAAAAAAAAAGAGAAATAAGACTCCTAGTTTTGTCTTCTATAGGTTGTGTGCTAGCCAAGCAAAGGACATCAAAAAGCTTGTCAACCAGAAGCTCAGAGCCTTCAGTGGTGGCAACAGAGTTAGAAGTGAGAAGAGTACAAGCGGAATTGTTGCCTTGAGTCACGGTGGCCAATGAAAGATACAGCAGGACGCTGAAGTGGAAAGTGCAGTACAAGAGCATGAGCGAGGTTTGGTGCGGCATGAAGACCACGCGCAGATGGGATCAGCCAACAGAAGAGGAGTGGAATTGACTGGGCCACTAACTTGTTCTTTAAGTCATTAAACTCTCATGCTAGCTTGTGCTAATGCGGAGCAAAGGGCTAGAAAGCCAAATGAGGCTCCACTGAGACTTGAACTCAGATCACTGGATTCAAAGTCCAGAGTGCTAACCGTTACACCATGGAACCCTGCTGAAAGCAGAAAAAAGTTCTCTGTCAAACACCCATAAAACTGTAGTTCCTGGTAAAGTGATGGGGTTTTTTACATGGCCGACGAGAGTTTGCGTGTCATACCTGCTGCGAATCCCACCTTGACATGATGCCGACAGAGGTTTGCAGGTCCTCGTTAGTATAGTGGACAGTATCTCCGCCTGTCACGCGGAAGACCGGGGTTCGATTCCCCGACGGGGAGTGAGCAGTCTCCTTCTCTGCTCTGCCTTTTACCTGGAATGACCACACACCCGTTAATCGCACGCTACGTGCAGTTTTTTTTGCACAGAGTCCATCATTCAAAAAGACCCTGTGGAATTTCTCCACCACATCCTAGTCGATCTAACAATCTAGTCCTATAATGGGTTTGAAAAAACATCAATTCCACCTGTGCACTCATAAGTCAAAAATGTCTTCTAGGCAAGAGCTCCCATGAGAAGAGAAGCTTGTCCAAGAGAACTCTGCTTGTCCAGCGTTTTCTCTGCTTTACTTGCGTCCCTATTAACAAATAAGTCTCGTGTGTTTGTCTTCTGTAGGTTGTGTGCTAGCCTGACAAAGAACATCAAAGAGCTTGTCAACAAGAAGATCAGCTCCCATTTGAAGAGATGCTATCTCGAGATCACAATTTGGATTGTCAATATAACCATAAATGGGGGAATGCTTGAAAAATGACACAAATGGGAGTTCCCCGCTTCTCACTAGTCCTACATGATCTGTCATAAAAGTCCTCAAATTTAAGAAGGCATCGAATTGCCCCTCTAATGACGAGAGGGCGTGCACGCTCAGTTTCCGTAGTGTAGTGGTTATCACGTTCGCCTAACACGCGAAAGGTCCCTGGTCCGAAACCAGGCGGAAACATGCTTCTTTGTTTCCCGATACAAAAGTGTCTGCCTGCAGGCATTGCTTTATCTTATGGGGTTGTACTGCTGTTTGGCACAAAGAGGAGTGAAAGTACTCAAATCTTGTACAGGGCTCTGACGCTTGTAACCTTTGGATGCTCATGTTGTAAAAAGTTGTCTATAGCCCAAATTTCAGGAAATTTCACACAAACCAACATGTCTCCAGTCACCATATTTACTGAAGATGCAGGCACAGACTAAGCTCTTGGAAATGAGTGTCTCTAGCTGGCCTGCCCAGGACTTGGGCCTATTTTCAGCCAATGCACAACGTGATCAACCGCATGGCCTCTTTAGATAACAGTTCTGGGCTTCTTAGGGCAGCATATGTCGAGCTGCGCTTGCTTCAGAGAACTCCTAAATGTCAAAAGTTTTTAAGTGAGCCTAACATCGAGACTATAGTTCAGATTCCTTGCTAGCGAGCGTCTGTCTCTTCTCCATGGTTCCTTCTGTTCAAGGGCATGATAGTAACCTGCCATCAGATTTGTCAGATTGGCCAGATTACTGATTGAGACACATTCCAAAGCCAAGCAAGCCATCACTCACCGTTTCCGTAGTGTAGTGGTTATCACATTCGCCTCACACGCGAAAGGTCCCCTGTCCGAAACCGGGCGGAAACATGGGTGTTTTGCTTCTTTGGTCACAAGGGAATTGATGTTCACTGTTTAGACAACTCTGCTTGTCCAGCATTTTCTCTGTTTTACTTGCGTCCCTATTGAGAAATAAGACTCCTAGTTTTGTCTTCTATAGGTTGTGTGCTAGCCAAGCAAAGGACATCAAAAAGCTTGTCAACCAGAAGCTCAGAGCCTTCAGTGGTGGCAACAGAGTTAGAAGTGAGAAGAGTACAAGCGGAATTGTTGCCTTGAGTCACGGTGGCCAATGAAAGATACAGCAGGACGCTGAAGTGGAAAGTGCAGTACAAGAGCATGAGCGAGGTTTGGTGCGGCATGAAGACCACGCGCAGATGGGATCAGCCAACAGAAGAGGAGTGGAATTGACTGGGCCACTAACTTGTTCTTTAAGTCATTAAACTCTCATGCTAGCTTGTGCTAATGCGGAGCAAAGGGCTAGAAAGCCAAATGAGGCTCCACTGAGACTTGAACTCAGATCACTGGATTCAAAGTCCAGAGTGCTAACCGTTACACCATGGAACCCTGCTGAAAGCAGAAAAAAGTTCTCTGTCAAACACCCATAAAACTGTAGTTCCTGGTAAAGTGATGGGGTTTTTTACATGGCCGACGAGAGTTTGCGTGTCATACCTGCTGCGAATCCCACCTTGACATGATGCCGACAGAGGTTTGCAGGTCCTCGTTAGTATAGTGGACAGTATCTCCGCCTGTCACGCGGAAGACCGGGGTTCGATTCCCCGACGGGGAGTGAGCAGTCTCCTTCTCTGCTCTGCCTTTTACCTGGAATGACCACACACCCGTTAATCGCACGCTACGTGCAGTTTTTTTTGCACAGAGTCCATCATTCAAAAACACCCTGTGGAATTTCTCCACCACATCCTAGTCGATCTAACAATCTAGTCCTATAATGGGTTTGAAAAAACATCAATTCCACCTGTGCACTCATAAGTCAAAAATGTCTTCTAGGCAAGAGCTCCCATGAGAAGAGAAGCTTGTCCAAGAGAACTCTGCTTGTCCAGCGTTTTCTCTGCTTTACTTGCGTCCCTATTAACAAATAAGTCTCGTGTGTTTGTCTTCTGTAGGTTGTGTGCTAGCCTGACAAAGAACATCAAAGAGCTTGTCAACAAGAAGATCAGCTCCCATTTGAAGAGATGCTATCTCGAGATCACAATTTGGATTGTCAATATAACCATAAATGGGGGAATGCTTGAAAAATGACACAAATGGGAGTTCCCCGCTTCTCACTAGTCCTACATGATCTGTCATAAAAGTCCTCAAATTTAAGAAGGCATCGAATTGCCCCTCTAATGACGAGAGGGCGTGCACGCTCAGTTTCCGTAGTGTAGTGGTTATCACGTTCGCCTAACACGCGAAAGGTCCCTGGTCCGAAACCAGGCGGAAACATTCTTCTTTGTTTCCCGATACAAAAGTGTCTGCCTGCAGGCATTGCTTTATCTTATGGGGTTGTACTGCTGTTTGGCACAAAGAGGAGTGAAAGTACTCAAATCTTGTACAGGGCTCTGACGCTTGTAACCTTTGGATGCTCATGTTGTAAAAAGTTGTCTATAGCCCAAATTTCAGGAAATTTCACACAAACCAACATGTCTCCAGTCACCATATTTACTGAAGATGCAGGCACAGACTAAGCTCTTGGAAATGAGTGTCTCTAGCTGGCCTGCCCAGGACTTGGGCCTATTTTCAGCCAATGCACAACGTGATCAACCGCATGGCCTCTTTAGATAACAGTTCTGGGCTTCTTAGGGCAGCATATGTCGAGCTGTGCTTGCTTCAGAGAACTCCTAAATGTCAAAAGTTTTTAAGTGAGCCTAACATCAAGACTATAGTACAGATTCCTTGCTAGCGAGTGTCTGTCTCTTCTCCATGGTTCCTTCTGTTCAAGGGCATGATAGTAACCTGCCATCAGATTTGTCAGATTGGCCAGATTACTGATTGAGACACATTCCAAAGCCAAGCAAGCCATCACTCACCGTTTCCGTAGTGTAGTGGTTATCACATTCGCCTCACACGCGAAAGGTCCCCGGTCCGAAACCGGGCGGAAACATGGGTGTTTTGCTTCTTTGGTCACAAGGGAATTGATGTTCACTGTTTAGACAACTCTGCTTGTCCAGCATTTTCTCTGTTTTACTTGCGTCCCTATTGAGAAATAAGACTCCTAGTTTTGTCTTCTATAGGTTGTGTGCTAGCCAAGCAAAGGACATCAAAAAGCTTGTCAACCAGAAGCTCAGAGCCTTCAGTGGTGGCAACAGAGTTAGAAGTGAGAAGAGTACAAGGGGAATTGTTGCCTTGAGTCACGGTGGCCAATGAAAGATACAGCAGGACGCTGAAGTGGAAAGTGCAGTACAAGAGCATGAGCGAGGTTTGGTGCGGCATGAAGACCACGCGCAGATGGGATCAGCCAACAGAAGAGGAGTGGAATTGACTGGGCCACTAACTTGTCTTTAAGTCATTAAACTCTCATGCTAGCTTGTGCTAATCCGGAGCAAAGGGCTAGAAAGCCAAATAAGATAAGATAAGATAACTCTTTATTGTCATTGCACAGTCATACATAGTACAGTAGTACAATGAAATTGGAAAAACTGTCCTACGTCGGCACTACATATAACACAACACGACACGATATGACACTTCACAACGTAACAAACAACACAACACAGTATATTAACTTAGTATAAAAAAGAAGAATAAGTGTATTTGTATTGCACACTGTTATTATTGCACATTAATTATTATTGCACCTTGTTATAAATATAAATATTATTGTTATCGTTTTAAACATTGTAAACTCCCCCTAAAAAGTCCAGGGAGGTATCCAGTCAGGTCAGCTATTTACATTGATCAGGGCTATTGCCCTGTTGTAAAAGCTGTCCTTGAGTCTATTTGTTCGGGACCTCAGCAGCCTGAACCTCCTGCCAGACGGCAGCAGCTTAAACACCCGGTGTCCTGGGTGTGTGCAGTCCCGTAGGATGCTGCGTGCCCTCTTGAGACAGCGAGTGCTGTACAGGTCCTTCAGGGAGGGAAGAGGATGTCCAATGATTTTTTGGGCCATGTTGATGACCCTCTGGAGTGCCTTTCTGTGTGCTGTGGTGCAGCTGGAGAACCACACACCGATGCAATATGTCAGCACACTTTCAATGGAGCAGCGGTAGAAGACGGTCAGCAGCTCCTTCTTCAGGTCCATTTTTCTGAGGATTCTCAGAAAGTGGAGACGCTGTTGGGCCTTCTTTAAGACCGCAGAGGTGTTAGAGCTCCATTGGAGGTCTGTGTCTATGTGCACACCCAGAAACTTGAAACTGGAGACCCTTTCCACGCACTCCCCGTTGATGCTGACAGGCTGCAGCTCGGACTTCCTCCTTCTGAAGTCAACTACCAGTTCTTTTGTTTTGGTGGTATTGAGGTCCAGGTTGTTGTCTGCACACCAATCTGACAGCCTCTGAACTTCAGCTCTGTATGCAGTCTCATCTCCCCCTGAGATGAGCCCCACCACAGTGGTATCATCTGCAAACTTGATGACTGTGTTGTCTGGGTGGGAACTAACACAGTCATGTGTGTACAGAGTGTACAGTAGGGGACTCAGTACACAGCCTTGTGGAGAGCCGGTGTTGAGGCTGAGGGCTGAGGAAAGATGAGGCCCCACTCTAACTCTCTGTACACGGTCTGAGAGGAAGTCTCTGATCCAGCGGCAGGTGGTGGAAGGAAGTCCAATTTCCAGCAGTTTATCTATTAGTCTGTCCGGGAGTATCGTATTGAAAGCAGAGCTAAAGTCAACAAAGAGCAGCCTGGCGTAACGGCCCTGCACTTCCAGGTGAGAGATGGTGGTGTGGAGCGTTGTAGCAATGGCATCTTCAGTTGATCTGTTAGCTCTGTATGCAAACTGGAGCGGGTCGAGTGTGGGTGGCAGGCAGGACATGATGTGACGTCGGACCAGTTTCTCAAAGCACTTCATTATAACAGGTGTTAGAGCAACTGGTCGGTAGTCGTTGAGGCTGCTAATGTTAGTACGCTTTGGCAGTGGGACAATTGTGGCTGACTTTAGGCACGGCGGGATGCAGGACTGGGACAGTGAAGTGTTGAAGATCTTAGTGAAGACCCCAGCCAGCTGGTCTGCACACTCTTTTAGGACCTTTGCGGTTACCCCATCTGGTCCGGTGGCCTTCCTGGGGTTCACTGCCCTCAGTGTGCGCCTCACCTCATATTCCTGCACTATGAGGCTTGGGCTGCTGCTGTCCGATGTTTTTGCTGCTGCTGCCTCTGGTCCCTTCACCTCAAAGCGTGCGAAGAAGTGGTTCAGCTCCTCTGCAAGCTCCGCGTTACCCTCAGTCAACGTGGTATTACCAGGTTTGTAGTTGGTTAAGTGCTGAACTCCCTGCCATACCTGTCGTGAGTTGTTGGTGGTGAAGTGGTCTTCGATCCTTCTCTTGTACGCTGCCTTGGCCTCTCTGATGCCTCTTTTCAACTGAGATCTGGCTGCACTGTACTGCATACCATCACCGGATCTAAAAGCGGCGTCACGTTGCTTCAGCAGGACCTGGACCTCTTTAGTCATCCAGGGTTTCTGGTTGGAATACACCCGGAGACGTTTGTCCACAGTGACACTGTTGACACAGAAGTTAATATATGAGAGCACTGATGTTGTGTGCTCTTCAAGGTCCTGATGTTCGAACACGCTCCAGTCCGTGTTTTCAAAACAGTCCTGCAGCTGATGTGATGCACCTTCTGGCCAGGTTTTCACAGTTTTTGTGACTGGGGGGGCTCTTCTCCTAATGGGAGTGTATGCAGGGATCAACAGCATGGACATGTGGTCTGACAAACCTAGATGTGGTAGAGGGGTTGCTCTGTAGCCTTTTTGGATGTTGCTGTAGGCTTTATCCAATGTGTTTTTCCCCCTCGTTGCACATTTAATATGCTGTTCAAATCTGGGGAATACTGACCTTAAATCAGCATGGTTGAAGTCCCCAGCTATAATGTGCACTGCGTTTGGATGGGAGTTCTGCTGGTTGCTTATTGTCTTGTGCAGCTCCTCCATGGCAGAGTTAGCATTAGCATCGGGTGGTACATACACGGCCGTTACCATGAGGCTCCACTGAGACTTGAACTCAGATCACTGGATTCAAAGTCCAGAGTGCTAACCGTTTCACCATGGAACCCTGCTGAAAGCAGAAAAAAGTTCTCTGTCAAACACCCATAAAACTGTAGTTCCTGGTAAAGTGATGGGGTTTTTTACATGGCCGACGAGAGTTTGCGTGTCATACCTGCTGCGAATCCCACCTTGACATGATGCCGACAGAGGTTTGCAGGTCCTCGTTAGTATAGTGGACAGTATCTCCGCCTGTCACGCGGAAGACCGGGGTTCGATTCCCCGACGGGGAGTGAGCAGTCTCCTTCTCTGCTCTTCCTTTTACCTGGAATGACCACACACCCGTTAATCGCACGCTACGTGCATTTTTTTTGCACAGAGTCCATCATTCAAAAACACCCTGTGGAATTTCTCCACCACATCCTAGTCGATCTAACAATCTAGTCCTATAATGGGTTTGAAAAAACATCAATTCCACCTGTGCACTCATAAGTCAAAAATGTCTTCTAGGCAAGAGCTCCCATGAGAAGAGAAGCTTGTCCAAGAGAACTCTGCTTGTCCAGCGTTTTCTCTGCTTTACTTGCGTCCCTATTAACAAATAAGTCTCGTGTGTTTGTCTTCTGTAGGTTGTGTGCTAGCCTGACAAAGAACATCAAAGAGCTTGTCAACAAGAAGATCAGCTCCCATTTGAAGAGATGCTATCTCGAGATCACAATTTGGATTGTCAATATAACCATAAATGGGGGAATGCTTGAAAAATGACACAAATGGGAGTTCCCCGCTTCTCACTAGTCCTACATGATCTGTCATAAAAGTCCTCAAATTTAAGAAGGCATCGAATTGCCCCTCTAATGACGAGAGGGCATGCACGCTCCGTTTCCGTAGTGTAGTGGTTATCACGTTCGCCTAACACGCGAAAGGTCCCTGGTCCGAAACCAGGCGGAAACATGTGTCTTTGTTTCCCGATACAAAAGTGTCTGCCTGCAGACATTGCTTTATCTTATGGGGTTGTACTGCTGTTTGGCACAAAGAGGAGTGAAAGTACTCAAATCTTGTACAGGGCTCTGACGCTTGTAACCTTTGGATGCTCATGTTGTAAAAAGTTGTCTATAGCCCAAATTTCAGGAAATTTCACACAAACCAACATGTCTCCAGTCACCATATTTACTGAAGATGCAGGCACAGACTAAGCTCTTGGAAATGAGTGTCTCTAGCTGGCCCGCCCAGGACTTGGGCCTATTTTCAGCCAATGCACAACGTGATCAACCGCATGGCCTCTTTAGTTAACAGTTCTGGGCTTCTTAGGGCAGCATATGTCAAGCTGCGCTTGCTTCAGAGAACTCCTAAATGTCAAAAGTTTAAGTGAGCCTAACATCGAGACTATAGTTCAGATTCCTTGCTAGCGAGCGTCTGTCTCTTCTCCATGGTTCCTTCTGTTCAAGGGCATGATAGTAACCTGCCATCAGATTTGTCAGATTGGCCAGATTACTGATTGAGAGACATTCCAAAGCCAAGCAAGCCATCACTCACCGTTTCCGTAGTGTAGTGGTTATCACATTCGCCTCACACGCGAAAGGTCCCCGTTACGAAACCGGGCAGAAACATGGGTGTTTTGCTTCTTTGGTCACAAGGGAATTGATGTTCACTGTTTAGACAACTCTGCTTGTCCAGCATTTTCTCTGTTTTACTTGCGTCCCTATTGAGAAACAAGACTCCTAGTTTTGTCTTCTATAGGTTGTGTGCTAGCCAAGCAAAGGACATTAAAGAGCTTGTCAACCAGAAGCTCAGAGCCTTCAGTGGTGGCAACAGAGTTAGAAGTTGGAATTGAGAAGAGTACAAGGGGAATTGTTGCCTTGAGTCACGGTGGCCAATGAAAGATACAGCAGGACGCTGAAGTGGAAAGTGCAGTACAAGAGCATGAACTAGGTTTGGTGCGGCATGAAGACCACGCGCAGATTAGATCAGCCAACAGAAGAGGAGTGGAATTGACTGGGCCACTAACTTGTTCTTTAATAAACATCTTAAGTAGTGTAATCGGTTATTTGTCCAGCCTTAACAAGATTTGCAATGTAATTGCACTGTCCACCAAATCTTCCGTCCTGCAACGCTCCACATCATCTGGGACTGGCTATAAACAAGAGTCAACCAGTAGTGCACTTTCATCCGACAGTTTCAGTCGATAAGTCGGTCTTTTTCACGTGTAACATTCCCTTCTCCGGATCCAGAAACTCCTTACTCTCACCCCTGAAAGATCTATAACATCTGGCTTTAAACATTATTCTGTATTGGTCATCTGGACACCATTGAGGTAGGTCCCTCACATCGTTAAAAGCAGAGCAAGCTTTGGCAGTGCATGTGGTGTAATAACATACTATATACAGTAGAATAAAAAAAAATAAATATACAATAAGATAAAAATAGAATACAAATACAAATGCTATATACAACTGAGTAAGAATACAACGATGACAGAAAGGATTATTGCACTTAGTATTATTGCATATGTATGGATGTGTGTGCTTGATCAGTTAAAGTCTTTATTATGGAGTCTGACAGCAGTGGGGAGGAAAAACCTGCGAAATCTCTCCGTCCCACACCGTGGGTGCCGCAGTCTCCCACTGAAGGAGCTGCTCAGTGCTGTCACAGTCTGCTGCATGGGGTGGGAGATGTTGTCCAACAGGGATGACAGCTTAGCCACCATTCTCCTGTCACTCACCACCTCCACTGGGTCCAGAGGGCATCCTAGAACAGAGCTGGCCCTT